>NC_079902.1:24054039-24084682 GCF_024868665.1 Triplophysa rosa
TATACGGAACTATTATTCAGAAATGTATGCTTATAAAAGTGTGTGTGTGTTCAGACTGTCTCTGATTGATGAAGATCATTCAGATGATGAACCAGTAATTGAGGATTATGATGATGATGAGGACTCTGAGACAGGCATCATTCTGGTAAGTTCAACCCTCAGCGGTGTCATGTAGTTCAAATGACTTCATCGTCTTCATCTTTTTCTCTTCTTCTGCAGCCCTCCACCCGTGACTCTGGCAGCTATCTGGAGGATTTGTTTGAATAAAACCACAAGTGTGCGAGATTTTTTTTAGCACCTGTTTACAGTTTAGTTCAGTTGTGCCATCGGTATCACTGCCTACTTTCCTCTGGCAGATTTTGATTGGTCTAAAGCATAAAAGGTGCACAGACAACAATTGGAGAAAAACATCTTTGGTTATGCTCTTTACAGTCTTATGTTGACGTTGTTGTTTACAGTTTGTTATCAGTTTATAAGCATAAACATTGATTCTGTTTGAAAAAAAATCAGTTCAACAGCTCTTTTTCTTTAACTCAACTCAACTCTCAACTCAACTTTATTTATATAGCGCTTTTACAATTTTCATTGTTACAAAGCAGCTGCACATGAGACACATTGACTATAAGCAAAACAATCAAAGTTGTACCTGCAAAAACAAGAAAAGGTTGAAAACACAGAAGACAGACACACCCACACACAAAACACTCCACACACAGAACACGCACACGCACCAACACACACAGACACAGAGACACACACGGATGCGCACGCACACACACACAACACACACACACACACGTACGTACACAGACAAGTACGCACACAGACAAGTACGCACACACACACGCTCAGTGAGAGCACACATTTAGGATATTTAGGATAAAGGAGAGAGAAGCACAGGTCAAATATAACAGATAATAAATTCCTATATGCAATATTAATAAAGTAAAACTTTAAAATTCTAAAGTGACCCCCCCCAAAAACAGTATGCAAACGGTGGCGAGGAACCCAAAACTAATCGAGAAAAAAAAACCCTCAGGAGGTTTTTATACATATTTAATACAATAATTGTAAACAATGTGTTTATGTGTTATAAATACAGTTTTTATTAGCACTGCTAATTATTTTTTAAATATATTTTGGATAACACAGGCAGACAGATTGGAATTTAATTTGGGAACAATCATCACAAAAAAATAAGCTTTTTACTAAATGAAGCTCTGTAAGTTTATGTTTCTATAAACCCGACAGATAACTTAAATTTCAGTTCACTCAGTAACTTCAACGAGTAGCGAGAGAATTCACGCAGAGCTGCGCACATAAACGATCACCGTATGTATCAAAGTACCGCGAGAGCACTTCCGAGGAAGAAAACGCTATAATTAACGTTTATAAACGCCATATGTTCTTAAACGATCTCGTGAATGCACGAAAGTTTCCACTGTGTTAAAGACACATCTGTGTATTTCAGAATATTAGATGCTGATATTTAGTTTCAGAAGTGCTTCCTGCTGCTGCATTTACAGCACTTGACTAGCGGATGTCGTCAGCGTGTATCGCTTCCTGTGACGTCCGGAGTCGGCGTTCTTAGCGCCGTTCCAACTCGGGCTGTGATTGGTGAATATGGTCACATGACTGATCACGTTTGGAAGGCTTTCGCGCCACAGCAGAGCCCCGCCTTCGCACACACAGAGACGCGTTGTCATTGGTGGAAAGTGTAGGCAGACTCGCGCCAGTTTTTGCAGCTGCCCTCGAGACGGTGTTGTACTTTCCGAGACTAAAACGCTTTACTAGAGAAATATTTATACATATATCTTATAGATTTTACTATTTAACATTCTGCGATAAACATGGCGCCGAAAGATTATGTGGCGGAGAAGGGTGAGTTGGGATTTTCACTTAACACACGTAACGTATAAGTTACTTCAACGCATATTGAAAGTAACTTAGTTCACTGGTTTGAAGAGTTTATTCTTTATGAGAGAAAAAAGTGAGTCAACGATGATAAACTTAAACATAATTTAAACATACATTTAATTAAGTATATGCAAATGAAAAAAGATTTTACCTCGAGCCGAATGTAACGAGATCTGAAATTGGAAAATCTGAAACATCTTTGATATGTTTTCTCGCGCAACCCCGTTTATTGTGCGTGTAAATAAATTCTTTGACTAAATGTAGTTATTGACGCAAACGCAGAGTCGGTGCGCGCGCGTAAGATAAAATGCCCGGATGGATTTTGCGAACAAAGAGCGGCGGCGCGCGGATACCACGTGCTAGTTTCAACCCGTACTCGCTTTTTCAAACTAAAAGTTTCTCGAAAACGCTCTTAATCGTTTAGCGCGACTCGTGCACGATACAGACCGCAAGAAGTCGCTTAGAATCGCATCGTAAAAGTTTCAGTGTTGTGTGAAACGGACCGGCTTGGTTGGGATTATTTAACCGCGGATGGATGGCGGAAGCGACGCGGGCGGTAACGGGTCCACAGGGCCATGTGCTTCTTTGTTTACAAAAACAGCAGCGATCGAGTGGCGTTACAAGCGCGCCATTTATAAAGCCAGACTATATTACATCTTAACCGAGGAAGCGACGTCGTCGATGAAGACGGTTCGTGAACACGACACTGAATCGATACTGTTTTGTTGGCGGCGTCGAAATGTTTTGACTCATTTTATATTCACCACTGTTGGTCGGTTTTTAAAGCTCTGTTATATTTCACACGTCTGTAATGTTCATACGTGTAGTGTTGTGCGGTTTTTAGGTGAAATTATTAATGTATGGCTCGTGCATTACTGCTCTATTTTCGGTCGATGGTTTGTTTTTGTTCTCTCGTCATGCCGCGCGGGGGAGGGGCGCGCTCACGTGACTGTTGTTTGTCAATGGGCGCGCGCTTGTCTGGGTGCACCTGCGCAAGCTCTGTCACGTCATTCTGCGAGTTTGAATTTCGTCCATAAATTGAATAGAGTTGTTTTGCAAACAAATAGCTGTCAGTTGCTCTTCTCATTTGTTGTTCAGTATGAGAGAATGTGTTTCTCGTCTGTGTTTTTCAGATAAGTGTAAGCGCTTTCTGCAGGAGTTCTACACGGAGGATGACTCTGGGAAGAAGGTCTTTAAATACGGTGCTCAGCTGGTGAGATGATGGCCTGTTTCTGCAGATGTACAGCGGTGTGTCAGGCTTAAGCTCACGTGTGCGTGTGTGTGTAGGTCTCTCTGGCTCACCGTGAGCAGGTGGCACTGGTGGTGGATCTGGATGATATGGCTGAAGAAGACCCTGAACTGGTGGAGAGTGTGTGTGAAAACACCAAACGCTACGGTGGACTGTTTGCCGATGCTGTTCATGAGCTCCTGCCCGAATACAGAGAACGAGAGGTGTGTGTGTGTGTGTGTGTGTGGCCAAATGATGCAATTATTGTGAAACTTGAATCAACCTTTTTAAGGAAACCATAACAGTTTGAGGCTGGAAAATGAGAAATACCCAGTACAGAATACTGCAATTTATTTAAAATGGAAACTTGTGTGCGCGTCGTAGGTGGTGGCAAAGGATGCGTTGGATGTTTATATTGAGCACCGGCTGATGATGGAGACCAGAGGTCGCGACCCTGCTGATACACGTGACCCCCGGAATCAGTACCCATCTGAACTCATGCGCAGATTGTGAGTTGAACACACACGTGTGACATTCAGTGTGCTCGGATGTGCTTCACAAATGTGATAAATGAGACATCAGAAGTTCTTTGAGCATTAGCGTCACTTGACTCCTGTGATCTGTGTTTCTGCCGTCAGCGAGGTGTATTTCAAACCTCCATCCACAATGAAGCCAAAAGTGGTTCGTGATGTGAAGGCCGACAGCATCGGTCAGCTCGTGACGGTCAGAGGCATCGTTACCAGAGCGACGGAGGTCAAACCCATGATGGCCGTCGCCACGTACACATGTGACCAGTGCGGCGCCGAGACTTATCAGCCGGTAGAGACGCTGCTGCTTCATTAAAAGTTGCTCATGAACACGCAGCTGTGATGGGCGCTGGACTAATGACCATGATTTCTTTCTCAGATCGCCTCGCCGAGCTTCATGCCACTGATCATGTGCCCCAGTCAGGAATGTGTCACCAACAAATCTGGAGGGCGTCTGTATCTGCAGACGCGGGGGTCAAAGTTCGTCAAATTCCAGGAGCTGCGCATTCAGGAACATGTATGTATTCGTGCGTGCGGGCGTACCGTGCGTCTCGGAGAACATGAGCTGTAATTGATTGTGTTTTAATGGTCTTGCAGAGCGATCAGGTGCCCGTAGGAAACATTCCTCGGAGCATGACCATTTATGCACGCGGAGAGAACACGCGTGTGGCGCAGCCCGGAGATCACGTGGCTGTTGCGGGAATATTCCTTCCTCTGTTGCGCTCTGGCTTCAGACAGGCCGTACAGGTGACGTGCACTTCACGTCGTGTGCTTTTTCTTTGTATGTGTGTGTGTCTGAGTGACCCAGACGCTCGTGTCTAAAACAGAAGTATATGTGTGTGTTTTAGGGTTTGTTGTCTGAGACGTATCTGGACTGTCACAGCATCACTCTGATGAATAAGTCGGAAGATGATGAGTTGGGTACCGAAGAGCTCAGTGATGAAGAGCTGAGACAAATTACAGGTATGTCCCATGTGTGCCGTGTGTGTGTGTTCTGTACACGTGCATCCTAATGAGTGTGTTCACTTCTCTGTGTGTGTGTGTGTGTGTGTGTGTGTGTGTGTGTGTAGAGGAGGATTTCTATGAGAAGCTGGCGGGGTCGATCGCTCCAGAGATTTACGGTCATGAGGATGTCAAGAAAGCGCTGCTGCTGCTGCTGGTGGGCGGGGTCGAGCAGGCACCACGTGGCATGAAGATCAGAGGTGAGGAAAGGTTTTGTGTGTAGACACGCATGCAATCAACCAGTGATGTCAGTAAAGTTTGAGACGATGATTTTCCATTTTCCTGTTCTTCTGATTTGTAATAAAGATCCCAAGTTTTACGTCTCTTGGGTTTGTGTGGTGTGTATAAGTGTTGAGTCCAATAAACACACCTTAAATCAACTTGTGTAGTTTAACTTCTTAAATATGTGATGACTTCCTGTAAAAATGATCAAAACTGGTGTTAAAAGAGGACATTGTCTGTATATTCGTGTGTTTTTAGGGAACATCAACATCTGCCTGATGGGGGATCCGGGTGTTGCGAAGTCTCAGCTGCTGTCATATATCGACCGACTCGCCCCGCGCAGTGGGTGTTCATGCCGTTTGCTCTCATTTGAAACTAGCCTTAAAAAAACAACAATTGCATCAGCATTATAAACATTTCGGAATGTCTTTACAGGAAAGTGTTCTCGGCTGATGTCCTGTTGATCGTCTTCTAATGTTCTCGTTTGTGTCAGGTCAGTACACTACTGGACGGGGTTCGTCGGGTGTAGGTTTGACGGCTGCTGTGATGCGTGACCCGGTCACAGGAGAGATGACCCTGGAGGGCGGGGCTTTAGTTCTGGCTGACTTGGGAGTGTGCTGCATCGATGAGTTTGATAAGATGGCTGATGCCGACCGTACGGCCATTCATGAGGTTATGGAGCAACAGACCATCTCCATCGCCAAGGTAACACAACTTTCCAACCCTCTGGATTGTGTCGGAGTCGCAAATAAATGTCTGCTTCTAGAAATGCAACGACGCATTGAGCACGTTTGTCTTGATTTTTCTCAGGCCGGCATCATGACGTCTTTAAATGCACGTTGTTCAATCCTGGCAGCAGCGAACCCTGCGTATGGTCGCTACAACCCGCGCAAGACACTCGAGCAGAACATTCAGCTGCCCGCGGCGCTGCTGTCTCGCTTTGACCTGCTGTGGCTCATTCAGGACAAACCAGATACTGACAATGACCTGCGACTGGCCCAACACATCACATACGTCCATCAGCACTGCAAACAACCACCAACTCACTTCAACCCTATCGACATGAAACTCATGAGGTACACACACACTTCAAGCCTATGGTTGTGCTCGTTTTATGTGTAAAGGTTAACATGTGCCGTGCTTGATGTCAAACCCTGTTACACGCATATATAAACGCTCTCTTTCCCTGTGTGTCTGCAGGCGTTACATCAGTAAGTGTAAACAGAAGCAGCCGTTGATTCCTGAGGCTCTGTCTGATTACATCACAGCAGCATATGTGGAGATGAGGAAAGAGGCTCGAGTTGGTAAAGACACAACGTTCACCTCTGCCCGAACGCTGCTCTCCATCCTGCGTCTCTCCACTGCCCTGGTGAGATACAACACACGTTTGCTCTAATAACATTCTAGAGCTGCACCATTAATCCTTACAAGATCGCGATCTCATTCATGAAAATCAACGATTCTCGTGTGTCTATTAACTTACACCTCGTACTAAAATCCTAACGCTTCAATGTGTGCTGGCGCAGAAGCAGAGAAAGCATTATCATCATTAGGTATGTAACGACTTCACAAACAGTCTTTTCAGCCACACACTTATCATTATTTCTGTGTCAAATGATCTCAGAAGTACTGGGATTAACGCAGAGAGTTGCCAACTCGCACCCATGAGACGTGTTTACAAGCTCCTACTCTGCCCAAATGAATCTCACACTAAATAACAGACCATCACCAACATATAAAGTAAATACAACAAAACTGCTCTTATGAGTGTCTTTCAGGATTGTTACATTGTTCTGATTATGCTTCACATCTTAACTAGACGGCTTTGAAACTAAACTAACGATTGCCGTTTGTAGCGTAGACAAATCCGAGTGCGCGCTTATATCCGTCATTACACGTCACGAGAGTGTATGGTGCTTATCACTGTATTAACGCTAATAGAGAAGCTGTGTTATTAGAGCTTTTCATCAAGTTGCCCAGCATTTCAGGTTATTTTAAACTGTTTACAGGTGAGAATACTGCGTTACGTTACCACTGCGATGGTGAAGGATGTCACTTCCCGATACAAACACACCCCATTGAATAAGCCCACCCCCGCCATTGATTGACAGGTTTATGTACAAGTCAGAGGAAACGCAAAGGGATTTGCGATTTCATTTGAGTTTTGGCAGGCTTAATACGCGACGCCAGAGGAAGTGAAATAGCATATGGGGAATTGCTATTGCGATTTAAATTTGGCAGGGTCGTAACTCGTAAGACAGAGGTCATTCATTTGCAAATAGACTTTGCTTTTCCTTTTGAAATTTGGCAGACATTGTACGTTCGCGTAAATGCAAATGAAAACGGTTTGCAATTGCGTTTGAATTATGTCACAATTTTGACACGACAAATAGAAAACGCATTTGCAAATGCAGTTTGCAATTCCTTTTTAATATAGTCCGCAGAATAACTCCATATCACACATTATAATTGATTTTCAACCGGCTCGTTACATCCCTACTGTCTTTCTTTAAAGACCCCTTCAAGCAGTCTGTAGATGTCAGGCAAATTTATCAATCTTTCCAAAGACCTTTAATTGCAAGTGTCACCTTATGAATTTGTTTTACAGAGAAATATTTCATATACAAGTTACTTCAATGCATTAATACTTTTTAGGAAACTCCTACATATTACATACCTAAATTATTTTTTGACAGAACCTCTAGTAAATGATGTATTACTTAGTCATCATTCAGAATCGTAAAAGAATCGCAATCTCTATTTGAATCGTGATTCTCAACTTATCCAGAATCGTGCAGCTCTACAACATACCATGAACCCTAAACAATAGAACTCTTGAGTCGAGTTCATTTTTGGAGGAAATTACAGTTTTTTCAAACTCGCTCACTGGCGTGTGTCCTGTGTGTGGTAAAGTGCTTACAGTGCAGATAGTGTGTGTGTGTGTCCTACTGCAATGTGGGCACTTCACTCACACACAGGACCAGCTCTGCCAACGTGTGTGTGCGTGCGACAGATTGTTAAAAACGATCAAGTATATTCCAGGACTTGTGAATCTGTCAGGAAGATCGTGTGATGTGGCTGTTGGGTGTTAAAAGTGCTGTTTGTGCAGGTAGCTGCTGTTAAGGTCTACTGCAGAAATGGCACTTCACAACACACGCTGCTGTCTGACATCGCCAGCAGAGGGCGCGCACGTTCTCCCACTCGCCTGACGCTTGTCCGTTGTCGTGGTGACGATCAGCTTTGCGGGGTGGGCAGTCAGCCTCATGTCATGCCGCTGTGCAAACCCATGCAAAACTGAACGTACACGACACCTCGGAGACACGCCAACCCTGCGCGGGTTTAAGAGAGTAGCTGGTGTTGAGAGGCGGAGACTTGAGCAGTTGCTGGCTTTCCCAGAAGGCATTGCACTTGTCTCGGTCTGACAGTGCTGGCACAACTCGACAGTGTGATAAACTACAACAAGATGTCATTTATTATCTTCTGCTGGAGGAAGATGAGGTGACGCAAGCATTGTGACCGAAAGATGGTTTTGTCTAAAAACTTTCTAACTGTTTGAAAGGCAAGAACTGTTGATATTTAATGAACATGTGAGGAGATTCGTAATCGTGTGTGTGTGTGTGCGTGCGTGTGTGTGTGTGTGTTTTAGGCTCGCTTGCGGATGGTGGATGTTGTTGAGAAGGAGGATGTAAATGAGGCCATGAGACTGATGGAGATGAGCAAAGACTCGCTGCAGGCCGACAAGACGAACAACACCAGGTACATGCACATCAGTCTCTCTCTCACAGACTTAAGACTCTGTTTTGATCTGAATCATGTTTTGTGTTGGTTCACTGGTGTTAAGTTCTCTAAAAACTAGATCTTTGAAGTGAGATGTGTCCTAATAAATCTCGTGTGTGTGTGTTTAGGGCTCAGCGGCCTGCAGACGTGATCTTCTCTCTGTTGCGTGAGCTGGCTGGTGAGGGATCGGTTAAATCCATTAACATGACGGAGGCGGAGCAGCGCTGCGTGTCTCGTGGTTTCACTCCTGCACAGTTCCAGGCCGCTCTGGATGAATACGAGGAGCTGAACGTGTGGCAGATAAACCAGGCACGCACACGCGTCACGTTTGTTTAAACATGTATTGCCAAAAGTGTTTGATGACATCACAGCTTTTTCTGTATTAAATGACAATGTTAAACTGAGGCTTTCCTCACATGTGCTTGCTTTTTAATCTCTGAAATAAATGTTGTAAATAGTTTAATTTTGTGTGTTTGGCTCATGTGTTCATAGAGATTAGTGTTACAGATTCACTCCTGCAGAGGAAATGTACAGAAATTCAAACTTTTGCAACAACACCTGCAGTTTTAATAAGCTACTTTTACTCATGTTTAAGAAAATGGTAAAAATAATATAGTTGGCGTTTGTAGTGATTGCTATGGTAAATAGTGCTCGTTACTAGTGTGAAGCAGGGTTATTCTAACACTTTGGTGAATCAAAATAACAAGCTTGAAGAAAACGTGGCCCTGGGACTAAAATTAAACCTGAAATTGAATATGATTAAAGCAAAAAATATTTGTTGGGCGGATACTTTAGTCAGGTCTTAAATTTGTTGTGCGTAACTTTACGCGTATGATATCACAGTATCGCGCGAGTAATGTAAAAGCGTTGTTTCAGACTCGCTCGCGCGATACTATGACGTCATAAGGTGAGCGGGCTGCGCAGCTGCTTTGGACTCCTGTTCTCTGTTCTCTTATTTAAAACTTTTGTAAAACGTGGATGTTCGTACGGATGAAGTAAACGGTTGTTAGTCTGGAATGTGTCGCGTCTGCAAAAGTCAGTTTTATGAGCCTTTAAAGTTTCACGATATCGGAAAACATCTGTTTCCGACTAAACCGCTAATAATGTGGCGACAGGCGTCTGAGAGTGTGTACGTGTGTGCGAATATAAAGTTATTGATCGCTTTCTCTTCACATTCATGATCTTTCTTTGATGTTGCGCTTTCCGCGAGCGCATAGATCTGAGCGCTGGGCGTGTCCTCGAGCTGATCTAACCAATAGCTCGGCCGTGCTCGAGTGATTGACAGATCACCGGCGAGGATAAAATCACCTGCGTGCGCTCAGTGATGTAAAGCGCGTGGTGACTCTGAAGGTAAGTATGAAGTTCACCTCTCTCTTAAGTCTGTAGATATTTAAGTTAATTTATAGAAAAGTATGTTTTTTTACATTTTGATGGACTTTATTATCAAGCTTTGTTTGATTATGGGAAAATCGTGTATTTGTAATAAAAAATTGGCTAAAGGAGAACGATTGTGTGTTATAATAAAATTGAATAATATAATATGTGGTAATAATAGAAGTATAGTATTAATACTGGTATATAATAATAATATAATTATATTGAATTAATTCTTGGTTTAAAGTATTTTTTTGAATTACACTGAGATCTAGTTCGTTTCTAAGTTATTTGTATGATGACGTTTATACACGTTTTTATTGTTCTTAATTATTTTTCTTGTTATATATTTGTTCATCAAGTTGTAATATTGTTAAACCATGTTTTGGTGTGTAAGTGATTATTGTCTTACTGATTTATAACATGACTGTAAATGAAGGACAAAAGTGAGAACTTAGTCACATTTTATTCAAAGCCTTAAATGCATTTCTGATGATGAATAACAATATGTTTTTAAATAAAAAACTAAATGACTATTTAAGTTAGTGTTAAGATGTGAAAAAAATAAAAATGTTTGTCCGTCAGGGGTCAGAGGTCATGTCGTCTGCAATGAAACTGCTGTTCAGCTGCTTGCTGTTGCTGCCCTGTGAGTTTTATCTCTACTTCACTGTTCTGTTTAAAATGAGAACTGTGTAAATGTAATTTTTATATCAAATTTATTTATTTCATGTTTCCATTGACAATTTCTCTTAAAACACTACTCAAATGTTTTATTTTTAGATCAATTTGAAGCTAAATCCATGTTGAACCTCCTCAAACAGGGAGGTAAATGGCTCATATTCTTCATTGAAGGTTTGACAGATGCACATTATTAAAGGTTTACAATTTCTCAAATTGTGTGTGTGTGTGTTAGATGTTGCTTCAGTGAGTATCGACTCCAACAAGGCAAATGAATTCCTGTCCAACTCTCGACCCAAACGCAACGTGGATCCAAACTGGCACAGACAGACTCCAGACTTCCAGGCGTATTACAGATACTACAGCAGCATCGGACACACAGAGGGAGTAAGACACGCACGCACGCACGCACGCACGCACGCACGCACGCACGCACACGCAGTCTTTAAGAACATGTTCAGTGTGTATTCATTCTTCTTCTTCTTCTTGCAGTTGTATGAGATCGACAGGATCAGGATGATATATCAGCAGATGAGACAGCTGGAACAGGTTTACGGTCCAAACGCCTCTTACTACCAGAGCAAACTGGGCATTCCAGTCCTGCCTCCGCTTCCCAAATGTGACCCCGCCAAAGACAAGTCCTGCAAACCGCCTCCTCCCGAGAGAGCACCACCTGCTCCCGCACCGGTCAAAGCCCCCGCGCCCCCACCCATCTCTCAGGCTGACGTCATCTATCTCTGCAACAGCAAAGACCCCCTGTGTAAGCCGCACATCGTCTACATGCCCACCGGTGCCGTGCCGGTGCTGTGTGACCCGAGATACCATTCCACCTGCAAACTGCAGGGACCGCCCCCTCCTCCACCCATCCTCGTCAAAAAATCTGAGCCTCCCCCGCCCGCTCCTATGACGTTTAAGGGGATGGAATTCGACTGTGACCCGTACTGGGATCCAGACTGTCTCATCGACCACCCGCCACGCTCTGTGAAGGGTAAAGCTCCGCCCCCAGCACCCGTGATGGAAGAGGAGGAAGAGGAGGCGGAACCAGCTCCACCAGTGCCCATCGCTAAGAAACACCCACACCCTTATTACCTTTATCCCTACAACTACCAGTCAGAACTCTATGACCCGTACCGATACCCCATTGCATCTGCAGACACAGCGGCCGACAGCGCATAAAGCACACACGCACATGCACACACCGCTGGGAAAGCTGCATACAAACTGTTATGTGTGTGTTGAGGAGAAACTTTGATGAACCATTAAAGTTGTTTTTCACCCATGTGAATTGATTCTTGTTTGTCTGATGTAATAATCCTACATTCTGAACCCAAAAACGAGTTGTTCCAAATGTGTATAAATGTCTTTGTTCGGATGAACACAGAAAGATATTTGGAAGAACGTGTATAACCAGACAGATTTTGCCCCCCATTGACTCCCATAGTAGGAAAAGATACACTGCTAGTCAAAAGTGCCCCAGAACTGTTTGCTGTCCTACATTCTTCAAAATATCTTCTTTTGTGTTCAACGGAACAAAAAATGATGACATCTCTTCCTACTATGGGAGTCAATGGGGGGCAAAATCTGTCTGGTTATTCGCATTCTTCCAAATATCTTTCTCTGTCTTCATCAGAACATTTATACACATTTGGAACAACTGGAAGGAGAGTAAATGATGACAGAATTTTCATTGTTGGGTGAAAAGAGCTGAGGTGTAATGTTGTGTCAGCAGGTTTGAAGCTCATTAGTTTCAGTCTCACAGCTGTTTGTGTTTAAAGTATTTTACGGTCACTCAGCATGAGCACAAAAACACACAATAAACCCATGAACATGAGTTCATACAGACAACAACATCACTAACAGTTTAGGTGTGGAGATAAAAAAACTTTGTTACATTTAGTCAAATTCCACAATTTAATGTTATAATTGTAACTTTTGAACGCTGTCATTTTCCTGAATATTTCACCTATAATAGTAAAATAAAGTTTAGCAATAAACAAAATCTATGACTGTAGATTGATATTTTGGGGATTTACGTGTTGTGCAGCGTGGCATCAGTTGGTAACACATGTTGGTGGATTTCTGCTGAACACACTGAAGTTAATGAGGCAGTTTTTATGTGAGGACAGCTTTTAATAGCAACTTCTGTTGGCCTCTACATGTGTGTGTTCAGGAAGTTTATAAAGCCGCCCTGAGGGTTAAACCTTTTCCTAAATGAAATAAATTTGTTTTTCACCCTCAAAACTCACCCACAGAGCTGACAAGCAGAAGCGACTGTAGTAGAAAGATTGAGATTAAATCAGGTTCAGTTTCTCCTCTTTACGTGCAACACAAAGGTTATAAGTTTGACACACTGGTTAAAAATGTGTAGCTCGAAGTCAGAAGAAATGCATCTGACAAATACATAAATGCAACGTCATCAGTTAACTTCATCACGGTCATATAGAGTTTAATGAGATTTGACTGAAAATTTGAAGGCAAACTTTAAAACTACTCATCTCGTGCAACATCATCGATGCAAATGTGTATTGTTGCAGGTGTGCCTCATTGCACAGAAACAAACACACAAAAGTCACAAAAAGTCCATTTAATGGTGTGAGAAGTTAATTTACAACAGAAAAGGCAAAAATCAGAACGCGATCACAAGACTGAGAAAACACGCAGCAGAACTGAAACATGTCAGAAGAAAAGTCCCCGCATGCGTCGGCCGATGCCCTGCCGGTCGTACAGAACGTTGAATTTGTTGATGAATTGATTCATGCTGTTGCAGGTTTTGGTGATGTTGCCTAAATACGCCATGAGACCCACGTCGTTACATTGCTGAAAAGAGACAGAAAGCACAAGTTACACCGTCTGTATGTTCAACTTTTGCAAGGTTTGGATTGAAGAGTGCTTATGTTGTTTCCAAAGAATTAAAAAATCTATGTTGCTGCAAATCCACATCAGAAAACCAACCAAGTTCTAAACAACACTAGCCCCTCAAGTCACAAAAAGACTGTCCATCTTCAGTAAGAACTAAAGACAAAAACTGATGTCCAAGTACACAACTCCATTACTTGAAAGTACAGATATTACTGGTCATATATTACTCCATTACAAGAGAAAGTCGTCAGGACACATTTTTACTGAAGTACAGAAGTACTTGCATTTAACAGCACATGTCTATGAGAGATCTGTGTGTGTGTACTCACATCATAAAAGTCCGTCTTAAACTTGAGTGTGTTGAGAACAGGAAGGCGGTGACACAAAGCGTTGGCCTCCCGCAGGATCTCATGATTAAACGGAACTTCACCTAATAAACACACAAGTGAGAGAATGTCATGTGGCACACCAATACTCTCTCTCTCTCTCTCTCTCTCTCTCTCTCCATCCGTCTACACGTTTAAGGTCATGGGTTCAAATACCTGGGTACACATACTGATGAAATGCATATCTTAAACGCACTGAATAAAAGAATCTGACAAATGTATAAGCATTTGCAGACTGTATATGTATATAAATTAAAACACAATACTGCTCAGAGAATGATGAAATATTTATAAGTCAATCAATAAGAATGTCATGAGGATGAACAGAATGTTGTGCGCATACAGGAAACGTTGTGTTCGGCAAGACTCTGTGGAGTGCAGGTACAGTCATTGAAAACGATGTTTCAGTGATTAAAGAAGTGGTGCTGAATTTCTCTTTGGTTTGTGACATCCTTTATTGGAAACGGTGGCGTAAGGCTGCTCACAGCGCTTGGCCACGCGTCACACCAGAACCAGTTTTTGGAACCGAAATGTATGAATTGCTCATGGCTCCGGATCTTAAAAAAAAAAAACAGACCCGGTTCTTGGTTCCAAACCCTAGTGATGAGTGAGTTAGACGTGTTGAGAACATGAACCATGAATCAATATCACAGACAGAAAACCACAACCGTCTGAAGAATTTCTTCAAAAAACAATTTCTGAGTGTCTTCTCTAACATTATTCACATGTTCATGTTCTGATGGTTAGACACTTACAATCTGCTCATAACACGGATGCATAAAAAACTGACCAACTTCTCATTCTGGTGCTTCAGATATGACTGAACATGTTTTTGTGTAATGGTGACGATCTTAGAGTTGCACACAGTTTAATAACAGTGTCCTCAATATTTCTGAATGAATATTTTCTTATGCCCGGTTTAGGCCTAGTCCCAGACTTCAATAAATGACTGAGCTGTCTGAAATTAAAATAACTTAAAATATGTCAGTGCCATTGTTTTTTTGTCTCAAGATGCACACCAGTAATGTTTTTTTCTTCGGTATTTTTATAAAAGCGACTCTAATTTAACTAAGGCATGGTCCTGGCGTGTCTCTGAAAGTGGGCCATAATGTAATAAAGTCCCCGACTCAACTTCGTATTTACATTTGAACATTTCAACCATAAAAGCAGGCATGTGATTTTGGGGCAGTATTGTGTTTTGTATGTGTCTGTCTGTTTGTGTCTCACCAGCTTGAACAGCTTTCACATATTCCAGAATGACCTTCACCCGGCTGTGCAGCATCTTTATAGCGCTGTGTTGAGCGATCAGATGCTCCGCCACTGAAGCGCAAACACACACACACACAAACACACACACATAAATCACACAAACAATGTCCATAAACCTGTTTGTATTTATACACGGTTTAAAAGTTTGGAATCAGTGAAACAGTTCGTGTGAAACCTGTGGAGTTCTCTCCTGTTCCAGTCGTCGTCATCCGTGCAACATGATCGACTCCAATGCGTTCAGCCTCTTCTGTCGCTAACGTATACGGCAACTCGGCAAACAGCATGGTCGCCTAGCAACCACATCACAGAGGAAAACACACTGAGACTGAGTGACAGGAAAGATCATGACCGTTGACCTCTAAACACCCCAAACACACACACTCACCTCTCCATTGATGATGTCGATCACAGACTCGAACACGCTGACCGGTAACTGTACAAACAAGACACAAGAACATCTCAACACAAACACAGCAGACAATAACAGAAATCCCACCGCACACTTGTGTGTGTGTGTGTGTGTTACTCACGTCTGTGTGTTTGGTCATGGGGTTGAGTTTCAGGAACAGTGGACTCTCGATGATCTCACACACCTGAAAACACACAAACATCATCACAACTCCAGCACAACACAACGCAACACAAAGATTCTGAAGTCCCACCCACCTGCTTATGAATGTGGATATCTGATTGGTCGGGAGCGCCGCCAGTCGTGTACCAGCCCAGAAACTCCATGTCCTTAAAAACCTGCTTGACTGATGGAGGAAACCCAGCATCACGCACACGTACTCGGAGTGTGTCGGTGTTTGTGTGTGTGTGTTTACTTACATTGCTCTTCTTTAATGTAGTAATACTCTTTATCGATGTGAATTTGACCTTCTACAGTGTGAAACAGCAGCTCAAATGAATTCATCACCTCAATGTTTCTTCCCTCCTGCTGTCCAATCAGAGCACCGACAACTACACGCACACGCACACGCACACACGCACACGCACACGCACACACACACAGAGTTGAGCAAGTGCCGAGTAACACCCAGATTTCATTCACACATTCACAGAACACTGATCTCACCCTGAACGGCGCGTCCCTCCTGCGAGCGGATTCGGATCCAGTGATCAGAGATATTCAGGATAACCAGAGGATGTAACGCCACTGACACACTCCCTGTCACACCTGCAGCCATCACACTGGGGCACACTGCACACACACATTGGGTTCTCGTGTTATATGGGATTTCTATAGACATAATGATTTTTCATACTGTATCCTGAAATCCTCACACTACCCTTAAACCAAACCATCACACAAACCTTTCTGCATTGTTATACTTTTACAGTATTACAATCTTTGTAGGAATATGTGAATATTGTTGGCTCTAGTATAATAAGTTTGACATGATATAAATTGTGATGCATTATAAACTGTAAACCAAACAGATTAAGTAATGTAAACTTAATTTTATGAAAAAGTTCAACTTACTAAAAATATTTTAAGTTCCTGAAACACCTTTTTACTTTTGAGTAAAGTATAATGATTATTTTTGATTAACTTGAAGTTTTAACTAAAACTCAAACAAAATGAATTTGCTTCTTGTTCAATTGACTTATTTTAAAGGTGTAAATCAAACACAATCAAACTAAAAATGCATCTTTGTGTACTTATTTTTTCAGTTCCGTCTACTAACGTTTATGAGAATAATGAATGACATATTTAAGTCACACTTACTAAGTCTTATTAAGAACCTTAATTTAACATTAATCAAAAGTAGAAAGTTCTGATTACTTAAACCAAGAACCTCTAAAACTTATCAGAGTTTACAGTGTGTCAACTACAGTCAGACACCAGAAAAAAATAGATTTAAACATTGCTTTACACGTGACTTCATAACACGATGGATCAGTAATTGATATTTGGCATGTGTATATTGACAGAGCAAAATAAATCCGATTATGATCTCAACTCTAGAAACATTGTATCGTTTGCTTGCGATACGACAAAAATACGTTTACATTACAAATTTCGGAAGGTTCTGTCAACCCTTATTTAAAGACATAGAGAAGCAGAATGAAACCTGATGTTTACTTTAATAGTTACTTCACATCTGTTCAGCTGAAATAAAAAAACACATTCAATGTGATTCTCGAACATAAACACAGCTGCAGCTTTTAGCCAAAGAGGCTAGGGATGCACGTTGTCAAAATCAGCCAATCAGAGAGCAGATTTTGACCGGGAGGCGGGACTGTCGGCATTTTTGTCCAACCAAAACAAAACCTGAGTGAACGTGAGCCAATCAGCAACAGCCCTAGCTAGCGTGGTTTGCCAAAACATTAAAATGTACGGATAGCTAAAAATTCAGTGAACGTACGTGACGCCAGTGTGTGTATTATAGCATATTGTTGTGTATTGTTGTATAATTCGGGCCAGCGGCGGGCGTGTGTCTGTGATTTCTCACCCGTCTGGTCCACCTCCATTCCGCCGCCGTTACTCGTCGCCATCTTGCCTGTCTCTGTCCTCTGCGCATGCGCACATTGCGCAGTGCCGCTATGCATCAGACGCCAGTGTGCTGTACTGCCACCTGTTGTCTCTTTCGGACATTGCAACATTACAACGGCACTTCACAACACACAGTAATAAACGTTTTTACGTAAGTTACATTTAATAAAATTAGTTGATGCATTAGGTATCGTGAACAAATAATGATCAGCCTCATAAAATATACTATTGTTTCTTTATAAATATACCATACAAGATTGATAATGGGTTTTGGTAGCACTTTTGCAGCTTGTCAAGAAAAGTGTTTAAATTGTGTAAATAATTTCAGGGGCACCATAAAACTACTCTGAAATGTGACTGACGTTTTCTTGAATTAATCTGAGAGAAGTTCTAGTGTGATTTTCAATTTCAATTTATTTATAAAGCACGATTAAACACAACTACCGTTGACCAATGTGCTGTACAAAGTAAAACCCTTAACGAAATAAAAGAAACCACAACAAAGTCGCAGATAAAACTACAGAACATCAAGACAAGACAACTCCACCAACAATCATGCATTATAAGACAAATCAAATACATTTTTTAACCTGCAGACTGTTATGATCAAACACGTTATTCTAAAGTGTCGCATGTAAACTAAATGTACTTAAGCTTAGCACAGGGACACTCGTTCATGTCAGCAGAAATTTTACTTTTCATAATATATATTTCATGTACAAAGACATTACAAGATATACAGAGCCCATAATATACAACAGACATTACAATATTTACAATATCACACACAGTGTGTCATGCATAGAGTCGCTGTAAATCCATGTGAAGCTTTGCCCTGATCTGAGAAACAAACATACAGAATCACAGAGCCAACAGAGATGAACGTGTTTAATCACATGTATGCATTCAAAAGGAATGAAGAATGACGTGAACGGGTGAATAAACATATATGAGATGTCATAACCTGCATACATCACATGACTGTCTGAAGGTTTCTTTCTCTGACATCTGCCCCTGAAACACAACACAACATTGAGTCAGTCAAACTCAACTCTATATTCAACTGTATGTTATTCTAAATGCATCTTGTTGGTTTGAGGAATTACATTTCCTTATAAATTCTACTTTAGACCAAATATGCAGAATATGTATTTACTATGTGTGCGTTAAATATTGTACTGCATCATGGTCATATTCCATGAACACATTCATGGTCGCATGGAATAAAGTGAACGTTTCATTCTGATGTGACTGACCTGTGAGATATTCTGTGCTTATGCTGTCGAGAGAAACACGTGCCAGAGCTGCCAGACGACACATAAAGGTCTTCTCTTCATCCTACACACACACGTGAGCACTTCAGTATGTGTGATGAGCAGAAATATATGTGTGCAGACAGACAGACAGACACATACACACACACACACACACACACACACACACACACACGCACGCACGCAGGCAGACAGGCAGGCAGGCAGACAGACAGACAGACAGACACACACACACACACACACACACACACACGCAGGCAGACAGGCAGGCAGGCAGACAGACAGACAGACAGACACACACACACACACACACGCACACACACACAGACAGACAGACATATAAGCAGACAGACAGACACACACACACAGACAGACAGGCAGGCAGACAGACAGACACATAGACAGACAGACAGACATATAAGCAGACAGGCAGACAGACAGACAGACACACACACACACACACAGACAGGCAGACAGACAGACAGACATACCGCAAGTTCTTGTCTGTAGCCGCGTGTTCGCACTGGATTGTGATGCTTGTTTTCAAACTCGCTCAGACACTTTGTCTTTATCTCAACAATCCTACAAACACACAAAACATATTGAACCAAATGACAGTGTACTGGTTTAGCTATATTTGTGAGGGCCAAATGTCAATCTCAGTACCACAGTGAAATACGTGTGAACCCACTTGTGAGGACATTTGACTGGTCCTCGCTACATAAAAAGGCTGATAATTGGCTCAAATGGTGTTTGTCTTTAAATGTAATAGAGGGCACATGTTTGTGTGATTATTAGGTTAAGGGTCAGGGTTAGGGATAGAATATATCATAAGCCTGATATAAAATCAATGGAAGTCTATGTAATGTCCTCACTAGTATCAAACGTGAGTGTGTGTGTGTGTGTGTGTGTGTTTTGTGAGTGTTTGTTTGTACCTGTGAAGTGATTCAGTAGAGTTGAGTTTTCTGGCACAGTTGTTGAGTTGTGTGTGTAGAGCTCGAGTGCCGCTCCTTCTTTCTGTAACTCATGATAAGTTTTGTCTGATTAAGAACATAAATAGACGTGACTTGTGAAAGTTTTCAGAGATGTACCGGTTGCACTGGTGTGTGGTCGCAGCTGCTGCAGCGTCGTCATGGCGATGTGCTGGATATGTGTGTAATATTCACGGATGAGAGAGAGAACAGAATCCCGTGTCACAAACACACTTTCACACACCGCGTCAATCAACCCTTCCTACAGACAGACAGACAGAAAAATTAAAGTGCTTTTCCAGAGAGAGACGAGGTTCAACAGAACAAGATCTCCAAGCGCACTGACCTTCACGCATCTGTCTGTCCTCACAGTACCTCCAGCAGACAGACAGCTCATCTGCAGCCTCGTGGTGCGGGCGAGGGCGTGGCCAAACAGAACGTGGGCGTGTTCTTGTAGCATGTCAGCCGCGGCCTCCAGCTCTGACAGCTGCTCGTGATGAAGGTTTTGAGCCGCCTCACAGGGAAGAGTTTCCACAGCAACACAGGGGTCCTGGAGACGAGAGCACACTGAACCTGGGGTGTCTGTGTGTGTACATGTTAAAAACACCAATGTGTGTCTGTGTGTGTGTGTGTGTGTGTGTGTGTGTGTGTGTGTGTGTGTGTGTGTGTGTGTGTTCACCTGCGCATCAGAGTGCATCTCTCTCACGGTTCGCAGGCAAAAATATCTCGCTGCTAAAATCCTCTGAAACTCCAGAACCAAAAGACGCTGCTGCTCCTCGATTAGATCACAACTGTCAACGATCAATCAAATCGATCAGTAACTCACGTCATCGGTTTATAGATCAGCAACACATGATGCGGCAGTCACCTGATGTCTGAATGCCTGGAAACCATCTCCATGACGATCTTGCGCTGCTGTTCTCCAAAGTGATTCAGACAGCACAGAGTCAAAGCCTCTTCTTCAATCCACACCTGCATCCCATAATATTCATGAATGCATCCCATCGTACTCATCACCCATCACCCTCATGTCGTACGGTGACTTTAATACCTGTCTGCATCTCTGCAGCTGCTCTCGCAGCATCTGCAGGTGCGTGTGGGCGTGTCTCTCCTCTTGCCGTATCTGATTGGTCACTGTGAGTTTCATGGTCTTCAGCACTGATTGGCAGATGTCCGTCGATGCAGGAATGTTGCTCTCCACACACTCTGTGCTCAGATCAGTCAAGCGTCTGCTACACTTGTCGCACAAACTCTACATATATAAATCACACAGATGACATGTGGGTTACAAAGACGCAACAACACACTTACGATGTGTGAGTGACAGGAATTAAACACACACTCACCCTCCAGCGTTCACACAAAGCGTCAGTGATTCTTGCATCCTGCTGAAGCTCAAAGTCTCTCCACTGATTCCAGTGTGTCACCTGCGCATCCAACAACCTCTGTTATGAGGAGGACAGACAGACAGACAGACAGAGAATGAGACAGACTGAGACAGACAGACAAAGAGAATGAGACAGACTGAGACAGACAGACAAAGAGAATGAGACAGACAGACAGATAAAGAGAATGAGACAGACAGGCAGACACACACACACACACACACACACACAGGCAGGCAGGCAGACAGACAGACAAAGAGAATGAGACAGACAGACAGACAGATAAAGAGAATGAGACAGATAGACAGACAAAGAGAATGAGACAGACTGAGACAGACAGACAGATAAAGAGAATGAGACAGATAGACAGACAGACAGACAAAGAGAATGAGACAGACTGAGACAGACAAAGAGACTGAGACAGACAGACAGACAGACAGACAAAGAGAATGAGACAGACAGACAGACAGACAAAGAGAATGAGACAGACAGACAGACAGACAGACAGACAAAGAGAATGAGACAGACTGAGACAGACAAAGAGACTGAGACAGACAGACAGACAGACAGACAAAGAGAATGAGACAGACAGACAGACAGACAAAGAGAATGAGACAGACAGACAGACAGACAGACAGACAAAGAGAATGAGACAGACTGAGACAGACAAAGAGACTGAGACAGACACAGACAGACAGATAAAGAGAATGAGACAGACAGACAGACAAAGAGAATGAGACAGACTGAGACAGACAGACAGACAGACAGACAAAGAGAATGAGACAGACTGAGACAGACAGACAGACAAAGAGAGTGAGACAGACAGAAAGTAAGACAGGCAAGGAGTGCAAGACAGACAGAGAGTGAGACAGACAGAAGGTAAAAGGGCTAAAACAGATAGAGAGAGTGAGACCAACAGACAGACAGGTGTAGATGTCACTGACCTGAATATCTGTGTGTGTGTCTGAACTCCGAGTCTTCATCATCCTCTTCCTCCTCACACACACCTTCTCACAGTGTTTGTGTGTGAGTTCATCAGTCTGACGGCCCATCTCTACACACACACACACACACACACACACACACATCAGATGATTTCTTCTCATCTTACGCATTATGAAGGACAGACAGTTATTCAGCGTAATGATGTTGTCTGTACCATCCATCCACTGCTGGAGTTCCTCATTAACTCTCCTCTGAAATTCACTCAGCAGTTCCTCCCGCTGTCCATCAGGTCTCAGCCGCTCCACCGATTGGCCCGTGAGCTTCACCACAAGCTCCGCCTCCTTTTTCAGGAGGGCGCTTTTCTCTCTCAGCCAATCGGCCACTTCCTCCCACCACTCGAGCCTGTCCATCAGCGTCTGGGTCACACACACGAGTGTTAGTGTCAGAGCTCACTGACGGTCATGAGTGTAAACAGTCATCACCACCTTCAGAACAGACGACTGGATCTCAGCAAGAACCGTCTCCACCAACCGCAGACCCCTCAGTAATGCACGCGTCACTTCCTGTGCGTCATCCCTGCTAAACCTGCTGTGAAGGCTCTGACGGAGACGTTCCAACTGCTTTCCAAATCTCAGAGCCTAAACAAACACGAACATGATCACAATCTGTGAGAACTGTGAGATCACCGCAGTTCATTCAAATCCAGATCATTCATCACATTTGAAAGGAAAGGTCAAGTGCACTGCATTGTGGGATAGATCATGTGACAGTGGTTTTAGATGTCTACCGTTTGCAGCGAGCGAGTGAGTTTCTGTCTTCCCGTTTTCTCCATCTCCTCTATAGAACACAAGAGTGTGTCAGACTCCTGCCGCTCGTCCTCCCTCATCATCTCTCTCTTCAGCACCTCCCCTTCCTGTACAAAGGCATGCTGGGTAAAGCTAAACTGCAGCAGGACAATGAAGAACATGAGCGGCACACGGCATTACATTCATCTTCAATCACACCCTGTTGTGCTTCAAGCTGAAAGTTTCTCATTTGAAGAACAAACTTCACTCACAGCGAGACTGGAATTGAGCGTATGTTTCTGCGTGTTTGGTGACATCATCTCTCACCTGCTGCTGCTGCGTGTGGATGATGTCAGCGTGCTCTCTGTCACCCAGCAAAACGGGCAAAATCTCCAGGAAAACCTGCACACGAAGAGCATTTCTCATCTTTCTGACAGTAACCTCGAGGCTTTAGATGAACAAATGAGAGTATTATTATTCTCCCTTTCAAAATGAAAACCACTCCCGGAGTTGCATTTCTCTGAGGTTCTCTTTCTAAATATCAATATAGAAACACGCACATCAGAAATTCTGTGTTTTGTACCTTATATTTCTCCTGCTGTAGTTGTGAAGTGTAGAGATGAAGTTCTTGTAGAGTCAAACACAGCAAACTGCTCCTGCAAACACACAAACATGTATCAGTCACACCTTAAAGTGATAGTTCACCCAAAAATGAAAATTCTGTCATCATTTATTCAGCCTCATGTCATTTTAAGTGAAGTGAAAGTGACCTATTAGTCAGATATGGTGACCCATACCCGAAAAGTGACCTGTGCATTTAACCCATCCAGAGAGTAGTGAACACACACACACCCGGAGCAGTGGGCCGCCCGGGGAATTCATACCTGTGTGAATGTATTCGTTCCGATGAACACAGAGAAAGAGATTTGGAAGGATGTTGACATCATCGACTGCCATAGTAGAAAAATGAAATGGTAGTCAAAGGTGCCCAGAACTGTTTGTGTTCCTAAATTCTTCAAAATATCTCACTTTGTGTTCAACAGAACAACAAAATATACAATGTTTTTTTCCTACTATGGTAGTGGATGATGTCACATAGTGGCTAACATTCTTCCAAATATCTTTCTTTGTGTTTAACAGAACAAATCAATTTAAACAGGTTTGAAACAACCTGAGGGTGAGTAAATGATGACAGACTTTTCATTTTTGGGTCAACTGTCCCTTTAAACCTTTGCATGAATCTCACTGTGTGTAAAGGTTTATATATTCGATTTCATAAATATTCAAATAAGAATCCATGAGACCATGATAACTGAATGACCAGGAGTAACGATTAACCTGGGTAATGTATGAACAGACCGAAAGAAGAACGAACAGAACGGACGTGGTGAGGTGACACAGGTGTTGACGTGAACACACGCCTCAGATGTGACTTCATCAAACTAAACTGATCCTAAAATTAAAACAAGTGATGCTTCAAAAAAAACCACACAAACTTCTGAAAAAATGTCCAGGACAGACCTCCGTGTAAATGAAGAGAGGAAATGTTCTGCTCAGAAGAAATTCATCAGCTGAAAACATTTCTCTTAAAGCTTTTATTGTATGGCAAACCATTTCTTAAATTTCTCCTCGTTACGGACAAGATTATCTGTCATGTTATTTGTTACCTGTGTCTTGTCACTTTTTAACCTGCATGTGCACTGGAAGCTTCTGTCACTAAGACAAATTCCTTGTGTGTCCAAGCACACTTGGCAATTAAGCTCTTTCTGATTCTGATGTGTGTGTGTGACTGACCGTGAGTGAGCCAGGGTTTGTGGGTAATGCTGGACTCTTCTGAACGGACGGCTGGTTTGGGTGTTATTGAGAGTGCATGACATAAACTGACTGCTTTCATCGTCCTCTCTCTCTCGGCTCAGCCAATCATCAGCTGATGATGAGGAGGAGTCCTGATTCCGGCACTTCTCATGCAGTGAGGGGTTAGATGCTCCGTCTGCTAACGGCTAACATTCATCCAACACGAGAAGGCGTTAAAAATGAAACACTGATGAAGAAACATGACATCAAAACTCATCTCACTCTGAATCGCTGACTGATGGGATACACGACTCGAGCCTTCAACGCAAACGCAGCGACATCACTGTTTACTGTCAGCTGAGGGTCATCCTGAGACAACACACACACACAGATACACATAAATAAGTAAATGTTTTTGTTTGCACGAGTGTGAGTGTGTGTGTGTGTGTGTGTATGTGTGTGTGTGTGTGTGTGTGTGTGTGTGTGTGTGTGTGTGTGTGTGTGTGTGTGTGTGTGTGGTATGTACAACTTTATCAGGTTCAGTCTTGTGTTGTGATCTCCGGCTCTCGCTTTCACGTTCACTGTTGTGCTCACACACCTCCAGACGCCTCCGCGCTCCCTGTAACTAACACACAACACAACACAACACAACACAACACAACACAAGTCAGACTGCAGCTGTGTGTCCATTACATTAAACACAGAATAACACCTGAAGATAGTTAGTTAGTGATTTATAGTTGATTATTTCATCACAGAAGTCAAAACATAACAACTTCATTTTGAACTTCAACAACTGCAGAGAGTCTTTTTAACACTGACAGATATTTATTCCAGGCTTCAATTTTTTTACCACCATCACGTTTTAAAATATATATTTTTTGTACCTCCAAGGATGACATGAATCATTCGGTCTTAAAATGAAACATCACCTACCACAAAACAAGGAGAGCAATTGTGATTTTATTCTTTATATTTTGGAAATGTAAAATCCTTTAAGGGATACTTCACCCCAAGAAGAAAATCCTGTCATCATTTACTCACTCTTAGATTGTTCCTAACCTGTATACATTTCTTTGTTTAGCTGAACACGCCGGAAGAATGTCAGATCTCATCCACCATTTACTGCCTTAGTAGGGACAATAAATACTATGGGAGTCAATGGGGGGGTGACTTGTTAAACGGGTAACTTTCTTAGTGTGTATATATATATACACTCACCTAAAGGATTATTAGGAACACCATACTAATACGGTGTTTGACCCCCTTTCGCCTTCAGAACTGCCTTAATTCTACGTGGCATTGATTCAACAAGGTGCTGAAAGCATTCTTTAGAAATGTTGGCCCATATTGATAGGATAGCATCTTGCAGTTGATGGAGATTTGTGGGATGCACATCCAGGGCACGAAGCTCCCGTTCCACCACATCCCAAAGATGTTCTATCGGGTTGAGATCTGGTGACTGTGGGGGCCATTCTAGTACAGTGAACTCATTGTCATGTTCAAGAAACCAATTTGAAATGATTCGAGCTTTGTGACATGGTGCATTATCCTGCTGGAAGTAGCCATTAGAGGATGGGTACATGGTGGTCATAAAGGGATGGACATGGTCAGAAACAATGCTCAGGTAGGCCGTGGCATTTAAACGATGCCCAATTGGCACTAAGGGGCCTAAAGTGTGCCAAGAAAACATCCCCCACACCATTACACCACCACCACCAGCCTGCACAGTGGTAACAAGGCATGATGGATCCATGTTCTCATTCTGTTTACGCCAAATTCTGACTCTACCATTTGAATGTCTCAACAGAAATCGAGACTCATCAGACCAGGCAACATTTTTCCAGTCTTCAACTGTCCAATTTTGGTGAGCTCGTGCAAATTGTAGCCTCTTTTTCCTATTTGTAGTGGAGATGAGTGGTACCCGGTGGGGTCTTCTGCTGTTGTAGCCCATCTGCCTCAAGGTTGTGCGTGTTGTGGCTTCACAAATGCTTTGCTGCATACCTCGGTTGTAACGAGTGGTTATTTCAGTCAAAGTTGCTCTTCTATCAGCTTGAATCAGTCGGCCCATTCTCCTCTGACCTCTAGCATCAACAAGGCATTTTCGCCCACAGGACTGCCGCATACTGGATGTTTTTCCCTTTTCACACCATTCTTTGTAAACCCTAGAAATGGTTGTGCGTGAAAATCCCAGTAACTGAGCAGATTGTGAAATACTCAGACCGGCCCGTCTGGCACCAACAACCATGCCACGCTCAAAATTGCTTAAATCACCTTTCTTTCCCATTCTGACATTCAGTTTGGAGTTCAGGAGATTGTCTTGACCAGGACCACACCCCTAAATGCATTGAAGCAACTGCCATGTGATTGGTTGATTAGATAATTGCATTAATGAGAAATTGAACAGGTGTTCCTAATAATCCTTTAGGTGAGTGTATATATATAGCTTACTTAAACTCAACAACCTGCCTCTAGTCTAAATCTCATTTTTATTTCTATAGTAAATGAAATTATTTTTTAGATGCAATGTATTTGTGGTCGGGGTAGAGATTTGCATGATGGTGTTCATTTATCTCAGCTGGTAGTGTTTTGTTTTTTGTTACGAAGTTTTATTTTGGGATAATGTGTCTGTGACTGAAATGCTGAGAGACGCTCCTCCAGCCCTCACAGGATAAAGCGGGTTATGAGTAAAAAACTGTGTAATAATAACCTATTTCTTTTGTAGTAATGTCTGTTATGTTATACATATACGTCTATAATACAAATATAATGTATTCCAAACAAGAGAAGAACAAGAAGGCCAAAAGAACCTTCACACGAGTAATGTTGTGAGCAGTAACACAACTGAATACGATGACGATGTTTATTAAAATGTAACGTAAGACAGTAACGTGTTCTCACCGGAGCCGTGATGATCACCCTCTTCCGGTAACACATGTAGATGAGCGCAGCGGCGACCACCGCAACACCAACACCCGACACCGCGGCACCCGTTACCGGAGCCGACCGCACGCGCAGCGATTCCGTCAGTTCAATCAAGACATCGCTCGAGCACGCGCCAGATGAAGCGTTGAAGCGCATCCCAAAAACACACTTTACCCTGTACCGTTAACCGGGAAAAGACCTCAGCTTCACCAACAGCGAATCTGTCCCGTTCTGTAACTTTTGATTGACAGAGTTTGAGACCAATCGGAGCACAGCTTCCCCTGAGGAATGTTGTTCGATGAGCCAATTAGATGCTTGCAGGGGCGGAGTTTTCCACAACGGTTCTAAAGTTTTGTGTAGAAAACGGAAATAGAAAAACGAGTGGTCAGTTGTATGCGTTCTTCTACAAAGATGTTTCTTAAGATGAATGTTCTTTTTATCACGTGATTTTTCGGTTATTTAGAGAGGCGTACGAGCATTAACGCTCGTGTTGATGAAAATACATATAACGTTACGCGCAGAATATTAGCCGGTTTGTATTTTAATGTGTCGGTTTTTGATCGTGAGCGCATTCCTGTTTGTCGCGCGACCTGAAGATGCTGCGCATGTTTACGCGCGCGTGCACAACAGATCAACATCCGATCCGGACAAAGATGTTATGAAAATCCAGTGCAAGAAAGGTTTCAAAGATTTCAACTCCTGTTAATATAAAATCTCACAAAGTTGATAGAAAATTATCGACAACATGTTGTGTTTTCAGAGACGAACAGTGGCTCCTCTCAGGTCCGCATCTCATCTGTGGCGCCTGTGGGCTCCTGGAGGCACAGAAACACACGACACACTTCATCTCAGGTAAAACCAGCACTGTCACCTGTCAGTCACCCATCAAATCTATCATTTTAATAGGACGTTTCATTGTTGATACAGTAATTGCATTTATAGTGGAAAACGGAGAGATTCTTATACATATCAGTAAGAATTGTGTATCTTCAATTACAGCACAACAGACTTTTTAAACAAATTTACTAGAGAAATATTTAAAGGTTACATGCTTTTGTATTTAAAGGGACAGTTCCAAATTCTGTCATCATTTACTCTCACATTCAAACCTCTTTTAATTGATTTGTTCTGTTAAACTCAAAGATGTGTAAGAATGTTAGCAATTTTCAGTTCTGTGACATCATCCACTACCATAGTAGGAAAAAAATATTGTATATTTTGTTGTTCTATTGAACACAAAGTGAGATTTTTGAAGAACATATTTTGTACAGTTTAGAGCACCTTTGACTACCATTTAATTTGTCCTACTATGGCAGTCGATGATGTCACATAATTGAAAAGTGCTAACATTCTTCCAAATATCTTTCTTTTTTTATAATTAATACAGGTATGAAATGAGATGAGTGTGAGCAAATGATGACAGAATTTTCATTTTTGGGTGAACTATCACTTTAACCACCACACAACACCAGCCTGTGATGTCATGTGTCACATTACCCATGATTCCTGTGTCATAACTGTGTTTACATTTAGAACGCAGTGAAGCCAGTGTTTGGACTCACCTTCCACAAGTGTGCTCAGGTGTGTAACAGACACTGTGTGTGTGTGCATGCGTGTGTGTGTGTGTGTGTGTGTGTGTGTGTTCATGTTTGTATATCCCGGTGGGGACCTAAACCTGAACGCACACCAACACATGGGGACTCGTGTCACTGTGGGGACCAAAATTGAGGTCCTCATGGGCACAAAAGCTTATAAATTGTACAGAACAATATTTTTTTTAAATCTAAAAATGCAAAAAGTGTTCTATGATCTTTAGGTTTAGGGATAGGGGATAGATTATACAGTTTGTACAGTATAAAAACATTACGCCTATGGACTGTCCCCACGGAGATAATAAACCAGACATGTGTGCGTGTGTGTGTGTGTGTGTGCGTGCGTGCGTGCGTGTGTGCGTGCGTGTGTGTGTGTGTGTTCTGATCTCTCCTGGATCACACCAGACATGAATCTCATGAAAACATCTTGCATGACTGTGAAGTTTGTTGCAGCTGTTTGACATCTAGAATCTCGTTTGTTTAGTCATTACACACCGGGGCTAGTTGTCACACTTAAACTGTGGTTAATATTTCTCAAGGCACATACCTTAAAGTCTCTGTTACAGAAAGAATATTAAACATTAATCCACTGCTACTGTTATTGGGTTCTTTTGTATTATAAACAGAAAGAAGGTTCGGAAGAATTCACCCCAAAGCAAAATTGTTCAGCCTTACAGAGAATGTTGTGTTACACACCACCAGGGGTTTCAAGCTCTGTATAGGACAGAAGAAGACCAGACATTTTCTTATTTACATTTTGACAGTCAGTCCTCATTTTTGCTGATTGTTCAGTTGTGTGTGTTACAGGTGGAAACAGGAAGAGGATTCGCGCAGGTGAGAGTGATGTTAGTGATCACGAATCCTGCCGAGGGAAGTGACCTATCACAGCTCTGCATCCGCGATGCCGTCTCTGATGTCACTCTCCTGCAGACCAATGGGAGTGTACAGGAGAGAGGATACCAGACCTTCCAAACAGACTCGCTGCCGGGTACACAAATACACACACCTACACATCAGATGTATTTGTTTTACACGTTCGAAACCAACTGTGAAGTCTGATTGGATGAGCCTTGTTAAAGGTCATTATGAAATGAAACATTTGTTGTTGCGTCTGTTTTATGGCGGTAGTGATTTTTCATCCTCTTGTTTTATGATGTTTTCTCTTCTCTACCCCTTTAGTGTTTTTCTCATGACAATTGTTGGCTCATTGCTTTGTGTGTGTGTGTGTGTGTGTGT
>NC_079902.1:24086610-24091867 GCF_024868665.1 Triplophysa rosa
CTCTCTCTCTCTCTCTCTCTCTCTCTCTTTCTCTCTCTCTCTGTCTCTCTCAGTTTGAACATTTCCACTCGGTTGCGCAGTATGGTTGTGGTTGAGCACACGCGGGTGCAGATGTATGAAGGGTTGTTGGTGGTGTTGCTGCGTGGTGTTGGGTCAGCGGGGCGTCTCAGCCCGCCGGCGGAGCAGCGTGTTTTGGGAGTCGTGCACGGGCAGATCGTGGGCATGGAGGGAAAAGTGCAGGAGGAGCACGTGGCTCGTATGGAAGCACTCGCTGCCCGCTGTAATCTAGAGACACAAGAGGAAATGGAATCACAACATCGTGCCCACGCGTCAGAAAGATCACACGCGGAGCGACTTTTTCAGCAAACACAGCACCAGGTAACACATTTGTGCATCAGCCTCGTCGAGCGGGCCGCGTGTGGATGCGCTGCTCTGATCGTCTGCTGTATTGTGTCACGTCAGGACGCGGTGGAGGTTCGAGCTCTGTCGGAGAAGCTTCATAAGGAAGAGCAGCGCCGTCTGCAGAGACGGCTGCTGGCCAGACACGAACACGCATCTGCGCAGGCGCAGAGACAGCAGGCGCTGCGACGTAGATTTGAGCTGCACAAAATTTTCGGCGAGGAGCTGCAGGAGGCCACGATAACGGGAGAACTGCAGGAAAACACCGCTAACAAGCTCCTGCTACAGTACTACAGCTGTCAGGTGATTACCCAGAATGCTTCACTCTAATGCTGTCAGGTGATTACCCACCATACGCGTGTGATGTTACTATAGATGTCATGTGTTATGTACATATGTGTCTCTGGCTCCAGGACAGTCTGGAGGAGGTGCTTGATGTCCTTCTGGCCAATCAGAGAGCTCTGCTGGCGGAGCGACACGCACAGCGGCTTTTCCTCGTACAGAGTTTCCAGAATCTTCAGGCTGTTATAAATGACACCTTCAGCAGCATCAGAGACCGCAGCACACAAACAGACGGGTACACTTCACAGTACATACTACATACTCTGACAACATAAGACAACATCTATTATATGTTTCCATACTATACTTCAACTTCAGCGTACTTCATGTGGCATTATAACACTCACCACACCATATCTGCATCATACTACATGGTTTATGGTACAGAAGTATATACAGAGAGATATCATCATACTTTTGACAAAACACCACTTCTCTCTCTAATCACTCCTCCCTCACGTGTTTGTTTTTACTCCGTGTGTGTGTAGAGCGTGTGGTGTGTTTCAGCAGTGTCCTGATGTTCAGTCTGAAGTTTTGCGTGTGAAACAGGATTTACAGGACAGCGTGAGCCGCGGGTGCAGAGCCATCCGCTGTGACATCATCAAGAGGAGACGACGGCTCTTGTCAGAGATGGTGTGTGGGTGTCAGTGCTGAGCCGTGTTAAGCGTGTTGTATGTATGTGGTTTGTAATGTTTGTGTGTGTAGGTGTGTGGACACAGGCGTCAGCTGCAGGGTTTGTGTGAAGTCTCTGAGATCACAGTGGCTCAGTATCTGCAGAAATGGACCAAACTGCTGCTCAATCAAAGCACTGAACTCTCAGAACTCATTTATCACCTGGACAAACAAACTGCAGCCAGTGTACAACAGGTACACACACACAACACTTCATTCACAACATCATGCTGTTATGTGCGTCACATGAATGATCATGTGATTGATAAGGATCAGTTTCGTCTCTCTCTCTCTCTGTGAGCAGGTGACTGTAGGTTTGCTTCAGGATTCATTAGCTCAGTTGAAGGCTCATGTGTCTGCGGTGTGTCCAGCAGCTGCACGCTTCCTCCCGCTGACCGACGCTCTTCACGAGAAACTGCAGAGTCTGAGCGAAGCTGATGTGTGTGACCTTCAGTCCGCTCAGAGCTGCATCCAACACATCAAACTACAGGAACTACAACAGCAGAGAAACATCAGAGACGCCTTCAGAGAATACTGCAGGTCTGACTGACACACACACACACACACACACACACACACACCAAGGTTATTCTAGTTAACTCAAATTACAAGTTTGAAAACGTTTCTGTGGGTTGAAATCAAATAAAATGTTGACCTAAAAATTATTGCAAAAAATAAGTTTAAAGCACTAAAATAAAAATTAATTCATCTTATATAGCAACATTAAAAATAAACAAATAAATTATAAATTGACAAAAGCATAAACCAATATTGCTAAAACTTTAACTCAAATTAACATAAAAATCTAAAAATAAAAGCTAATTTAAAATACTAATTAAACTAAATAAAGCTCAAATCAAAACTATAATAACTGTCACGCACACACACTAGGGGTGGAACGGTTCACAAAATACACGGCTCGGTTTGTATCACGGTTCTGTTGTCACGGATTTGGGTTTGATTCGGTATACACGGTTAGTGATTTTTTTTCTCTTTTAACACTCCATAAATACCATACAACGGCACAAAACATATAGCCTTATAATCCACCATTTACAGTATTTTAAAAAATAAGGTCATTCTTAAGGTCAAGTCATCCAAAAACTGAAAGAATGAGGCAGCTTGATTTTAGGCATAAACACACGGTGACTCCGACAATCATAAATTAAACCTACAGGTGAGATTCTGATACAGCAAGAGGGAGATGTTGTTCATTTCAACTGGCTTTTCATTTATTTGTTACATTTTTTTTTACAACAGTTGGCCTTATATTGTAGCTGAGAACAAAAACACTTATTTCTCCAATTAAAAGAATAGAGAATGTGAAGCTGACGTCACGCCCTATTTTGCATGTTGCAGTGGCGCCGCCATCTTGGGAGGATAATACTCCACTGTTATTATTGTTTTGATATGTACCGTTACTTGTGTTGTTTGATATATGGAGAAATATCAAAAGTGAAAGAACCAGCGGCTTTTCCTGAGTGACTCTGCATAAGGCTGTTGCAGTTTTAAACACAACAAGACCGACTTACCATAATTATAATTCCTAATCAAACAAGAAAAACCAAACGCTGCTTTGAACGCACTAGCAGCCATCCTCCCAAGATGGCGCAACATTCAACGCGGTGTGACGTCGATTAACAAGCTCTATAGGCTTTATTGTCACCACAGTTTCGCACCATTGTTTCGTTCATTTTCACATTTCATTCTAATCATGGCAGTCGGTATACATTTAGATGAAGTGGTAGGGGAAAAGGAGGCGGGATGTTTGAGAAGAATATGCGCTATACACGTGCTTGCGCTTGTAGTTTGTCCTCCTGCAGGATGTTGCGACCACAGATGTAAAGAAACGAGGTTGCTTCTCAGATTCTCCCAAACAAGCGATCATATATTTTTAATAAACCCCACAACACTGCAACTCGTGATTTTTTTAATGCTACTTGACAGAAAAAGAAGCCCAAAGTCATGTATTCTAAGCCGACATGGCAACTATGCTGCTAACGTTCGCCTCTATCTGTGCCAAATGGAAATAAGCATGTCGCGCTGCGCATGACAGGACCAAACAATACACACACGCGTGTCTCAAACATGACATGACAAGTGAATTGTACGGTACAGATTTTTTTACGAACCGTTCCATCCCTAACACACACACACAGTCTATACTCTCAGACACACGTTTCAGACACTCAAACACACACATACATAATATACTCTCAAACACACACACACCAGCCACTCAAAACACAAACACTATACACTCACACACACATTTCAGACATTCAACACACACATAGCATACTCTCTAACATACACTATAGACACTCACACACATAAACGCACATACAATCAAACACACAATCATAGATACACAAATAATGAATAGATGCTTTTACTGTGTGTGTGTGTGTGTGTGTGTGTGTCAGTTGTGTGTGTGCGTCTCAGCGCTCTCTCTCTCATGAGCACTGGCTGCGTGTTCAGCTGGAGTGCGTGAATGCTGCGTGCTGTCTGGATCATTGTCTCGTTCTGCCACGCGATAACCCTGCCGTGACCCTCGCTGACCCCGCCGTGACCTCTGCAATCTCAGAGATGCAGGTGAGTGTTGATTGAGATATACGGCGTGAGCAGTGAGACAGTCACGTTAACACCAGAGCCGGTGAGAGAGTTCAAGTGTGATTCATGGACCTTCAAATAGTTCCAGGAAGTGATGTTTGCTATTTTATACTCAAAATCTTGAAAGTTCATTTCTGTCAGTCTGTTTTGCGTTGCTAGTACCTTCCAGGAACTATTGAGAGGCTCCGTGAACCGCCGCTGCTTTGAAAAACTGTTCCGTTGGAGTGAACAGAGTTGACGTGACGCTCTCTCTCAGCGGCTCTGGTTAACATCTGTGTCGTTCACCTGCAGAGGAGGTCAGAGGTCATGGAGCCCAAACACCTTCAGAGGAGCATGCAGGAGAGAATGCAGCTGTTGCAGCACACAGAGACGGAGAATGACGCGCTACAGAGGGTAAGAACGCATCTGTGGAGATGTAAGAAAATAATCAAACGAGTTTAACACCTGTCGAGCATCATAACAGCTGCAGGTAAATAAGACGCCATGTGTGTGTCAGGAGTGGAGTGAAGCGTGTGTGTTTCAGGAGCAGCAGATGCGTGTGTGTCAGGAGCGTGTGGCTGCGTTCGTGGCTGCGCTGCAGTGGGAACACGCAGAGAAAACAGTGAAAGTGACAGAGACGCACTCCGCCCTGCTCAAACTACACACACTCATCACGCAAGAGCTACACGACTCCAGTGATGTCACGCACATCGTACACACACACTGTCTGGTGAGTACACTCCCCCCCACACACACACACGTGCTTGTGTCTGGTTTGTCAGAGGTGATCATGAGCTGGATGTGTTTCTGACCGTTTCAAATGAGATTCAAGCAGTTGTTGTATTTAGACAGTCTCTGTGTCTCAAGGCTTTAGAGGAGGCGGAGCTTCAGCTTCAGGAGGAGGAGGTGGCTTGGGAGAAGTGTTTGGAGGGGCGGGGCTCTGCTGATGATGATGCCTTTGGAGTGGACTGTGACCGTAGAATCGCTGATCTCCTACAGGAGGCGCTCTACAAGCGTCAGCACATCACACAGAGATTGACTGACAGGTGAGCTTCATGATGACGGATGTCCGTGTCACACATGGATCGACAGGTGGGTGTGGCAGGTTGCATTAGAGCGATATCACATCTGACGTGTGTCTGTGTGTTATCAGAGTGGTGAGGAGAAATCAAACCATGGAGTATCAGAGAGACCAAATCCAGCTGAAGAGACTGAACACGTACTGTCAACAGGTCAGTCTCTCTCTCTCTCT
>NC_079902.1:24096543-24147190 GCF_024868665.1 Triplophysa rosa
TGAGAACAGACCCATATTGTTAGCATGTATTAATGGTCGTCTTTGTTTTTCTGCAGTTGCAAATTATAAGCAAAATTGCAGATGAACGACTAAAACGATTAAAAAACAGAACATGGGAAAGCAGTGGCCTATTATCTACTGAACAGGCTATTTTAATTTTCCACTGTTATGCAATCAACACAACGGGTATAATATAAAAATGTATTTTATTTAGAAAATATCAAAAAACTGTGCTTTATTACATCGAATGTCTTACCAGTGAGTGTTATTGGGAGGGCTATTCAATATAAAACAGATTTGTGTTGTTTTTTCCAGTCTCTTGCAAGCAGCTCTGTTAAAGTGCTCAGTCACGTGTCATTCACGACTCACGTGATTGGCTCAGAAGAGTTTCTGGAAATGGACGCACTCAGCGCAGTGAGAGCACTTGTTCAGTAGTCAGGACACTGATGAGGGTGTTTCTCATTCCTGTGGTACAAAATATTCCACTCACTTACATTCACACCCTAAAAATCCACACAACACACCAGAGAGAGCGTCGGTGTACTCCGACCGGAAATGTCGTCAAGGAAGTCTCGTCAATGGCTGTAAGTGTTACTTGGCCCGAAATATACATTCACGAGCCCATTCGACAAACATCAGAACTTCAGCACAAGATTCAAGCACAAGTTCACACATTTAACCATGTTTTAAGTATAGTAACCAGATTTGTTATTTTATTTGTAGTAAAACGGTAGTAATCACAAACTACGCGTGGTTTTGGAACAGATGTATTTGTATTAAAACTGTGCAAATGGTAAAAAAAATCAGCTCAAGGGTTCAAGACTGGTACAAGACTACTGGAAGACTAATGGAAAAGTAAATCAACAACAGTTTGCAGACACACACGATGATAAAGCGCCACCTGGTGACTGTGGACGGCACTGCAAATTATTTAGTCTTCATCCTCTATATCAGTAGACATCAGCTCCTGGGATCGTGTGATAATTATAACGTCATAGTTTCATACTTCAGATGTGTGTCTGTCTGAACCGTAAAGGGATAGTAAAGTCATAATTTATTCACATATTACTCTCAAACTTCATCAGTCTTTCTTCAGTGTATCACAAAAGAAGATAATTTGAGAAATGTCTCCGTGGCTTTGTGTTCATAGAATGGAAGTCAATGTCTGGTTATCGACATTCTTCAAAATATCCTCTTCTGTGTTCTGGAGAAGAAAGAAAGTCGTATACAGGTTCGGAATGAGGATGAGTAAATGATGACAGAATTATTATTTTCGGGTGAGTTCGCTGCTTGAAGTTTGATGTCACGTGATTACAGTGCTGTTCACAATTATGCAGACACGTGTATACACTTTTAAATTATTTTTGTATGGGACTCGAACCCATGACTTTTGTGCATGCAAAAGGAGGCAGTTCATGAGCATCTTATCATTAGATGCCCAAATGTAAATGTAGTTGACTTCTATGATGGCTCTGAAAGACACGATTAATCCATTATCATGAAATGCATGACAAATCTGTGAATTATTGCAATTACGGTTAGAAACGGTATTAAACAATCTAAGATCTCCTTTTCACTTTTAATCCAATAGAGTGATAAACGCATTTGCTGATTTGTCAGGTTAGCTGTTTATTTTCTGTTTAATTTCATTGTGTGACAACAGCACAATTACAATAACTGCATGATGGTTCCATATGAATAAAATACAGTTCTAACATTCGGTCTGATAAATGAAGAATTAAGCATAATGACGGATTTAATCCGCATCAAAGATCAGACTGAAGGTTTGGAGTTAACACGAGTTTGATCTGGAAACACTGAAATCTCACATTTAATTTTGAGTTCTGTTTAATAATGTTTAATTTTAACCGAGTTATTCAACCCTTTAATCGCTTTTATGTTCGTTGGCTCGTCATATCACATTTATTTGAAAAGCATCCAATTTTATTTATTTAGCCTAAAATCTAAACATCGGTGGCTTTAATACTGAGACATTTACTGAGAAAAACACAGTAAATGTCACAGCATTAAAATAAAAAATAAAATATTTCCATCACATTAACTGATTTTATTTATTTAAGAAAACAACCCGTTTATTTCAAATGACACGCACAAAAACAGCGTTGGGTTGAGAGCTACAGATGTCCCGCTATAATGTTCAGCAGTCTGAAATCCAAACATCTCGTAGGCTACTTAAAAATCTTTAAATATAAATGCTCGTTTTCGGACTGTATGGTTCCATGAATAGCCAATAAAAATAAAAATCCAACATAAATACAGATTTTAATCATATCGCAAATGGCAGTGCGCATTTTAACATAAGACAAGTTAATGCACATATATTCACATTAACACGCATTAATGAATAATTTACGATATGAACCAAATCAAAGGTTGTAAAGAGGCGAAAACACGAGGAGAGTCCATTACAATGAGTTTATAACAGAGAGCGGTTAAAAACTATAATTCATTATTTCGCACAAGTATTGATTTTACGTCAGGCCTTAATTAATGAGAAGGCTTAAAACAGCACATCAAAAATATTAGATACAATTTTTTATTTAAAAATATGTCAGAAATGATGATAATCTTACTGTCGCTGAAGATAATAGGCCTATAGTTTCGCTTACTAAAAGTATAACCACAGATATTTATTTTATTTCTAAAATACGCGTTTCTAGCATTATTACAACTATTAGCAAGGTTATATCGTTTTTCTCAGCTGTCTTGAATGCGCTGTGAATCGCGTTAAAGCATCTGCCAAATGCCGAAACGTTCATGTGTTGTGTGTCAAATACACTTCTGCAGCTCTAAATATCTCCGTGGTTGTACAAATAAGACCCGCGTGTTAAAATAGAGGTTTAAACAGACACTGGCGATAATTGTCCTCACGATATAAACCGAGCGGTTTTAATGTGCTGCAGATCTTTTCCGGGATTTTTAAACGGAAGGTGGCGCTGCAGCATGTGCAGAGTAAATCTTTTTGTTTTTCATTCAGACTTTTACGTCTTTTGTTTGGTTTTATTGATTAAAAATATGTTTTAATTGATTGCACATTGAACGCGTTGTATAGCTTTGGATAAAAAACGTTTCCGACTTTACATATGTAAATGAAACAACCAGATTTAATAATTAATAGTGTGTTCTTATATATTTTTGGATGTTTTCAGAAATGCGTCCTGGGTTTGCAGGGCAGAACTGGGAAGTAATTTAGTTCTAAGCCTAAATGTAAAAGTAAATACATAAATAAAATATATATATATATATATAGCCTATATATGAGAATATAATAATCAGTACACATTTTGCTTTGAAATTTCCCGACAATTTCTTGGTGAAACGCTGACAATAACTTGTCTGAATGTCTACAGAAAATGCCTCCTCGCCACATTTAAAATATTATCATGAGCATGCACCGTTTAAAAGCTGGGCCACGAATTGCTCCAAATGTTTATATTTTAATTGAGTTAATTTAAAACTCTTGTCATGATTATTAAAGTTAAATGCGCATGAGTCGTGATCCACTCTAAAACATTTTCTAACCATTTCCTGCCTCGAAGGATTTTAATATTTCAATGATATATGTTTTAGTTATATTTTCTGCTATTTATTTAAAGTAACATGGTCGGTCTGTGTAGTTTGTAACTCTTATCAGAATGTAATAGGGTAGGCTAATGTTCGAGAGGGGGCTGAAATCCCACCCCTGTTTGATTCTTTACATTTTCCTTCAAGAGAGAATGACAGACGTGGCGCCAGAGAAATGAAGCGCCGATTCTCTTCGCAAACTTCCCGTTGTGATATTTTGGATGATAAAAACAAGTGACTTTTGTTTCCCTTTTAGCCCGGGGCGTGAAGAGAGAGAGAGCTCGACCTCTTGTGAGGAGCAGGACGGATCCCCCTCAGATCTTTTGTGAGATCTTTCAGAGTGCGCGCTCAGCCGTGTGATTCTCATCGTATTGTCATTAGAGCTTTTATTAATTACTGCTGAACGTCTTCGAGTCAACGTCAGGCTTTCACTGAGAACAAAAAGACCACCATTCCCTGATCTGGACGGTAGAATATGTTCTAAACAAAATGAAACGTTGCTGTTTTTTGTAGTGATTGAAGTTTGAGTTGCAGCTGCAGTAAAATGGAGACGAACGCTCAAGTTAAAAGCGATCTTCTGTCTCCTTCCTCCTGGTTGGTCTTCGTGTTATTGATAGGTTAGATTTAACCTCTCGCGTGTCTCTCTGTAAGCTCACAGTGTAATTTCACCCATTTAACAAGAGGAGCGCAGTAGAATCGTCGAAGGTAATTTCAGGCCCAAATCCGATCTGTAATTGACTTCACTTGTTTGAACTTCTCACAAGTGACGGGGTTGTAGATGTTGGTCTCCTCGAGGTCTACCGGCGCCAAGAAAATCTAAGTGGGTTATTTCAGAGCAATAAGCAACAGCTGTGGAAATACGCCGAAGCCATGATGATAGATGACAGTTTAAATACATGACACTCAAAGACTGCCTATGTTCTCTCTGGCACTTATACACACACACGTGTATTTCTGCAGAGATTATTTGCTTTTGCTGTGTCACTCTAATTGATTTAACCTTAATTATGGGATATTGACTCCATCAAACAGGCAGCTTGCGTAGTTGTGTTTCAGGTTAAAGTGTCTTTCTATTTCATCAAAGTGCGTGATGAGATTTACACTTAGGTTATGAGTTTTGGATTATCGGACACTGAAATCAGTCTGACATTACGAAAATTAAGCTCGGTTTTACTACAGGTGAAACTCAAAACCCGTTTTAACCAAAAATGAACCATGCAGTAGTATTTGTGGTAATACGCATGGCAATCAATACACACTTTTACCATAATAAAACCATGCTTCATTTTCGTAATGGATATTTACTAATGTCTTGAAATCATTTCTATAAACCACGTTTATGCTTTTCAAACAAGGAAAGCGATGCAAGTATAATTTATTGTTAATTTATTTAACAAATATATTCATAGTATAAATGGTATTTTCATCCAAATGTACAATATGTTACAGTTCAGAGTTTTTCCCTTTCGAAGGGAGTCACTAAAGCAACAGTCAGCGCTGTTCGTTCCTTTAAATGCTGTGGTTCTTTAAAACATTCACGTGTTGGATCGTGAACGCATTTCTATGAATGCAAGTGTGAGATAACGCACTGTTTCCACCCGACCTCCTTACCTTCGAGCAAAGATGCTTTCATATGTGACAGCATCAGCTTCACTTTAATCTGAAGGGGATAAGAGCATTTCTTCTCGCTGAGATTCAGATTCAGAGTCACTTAAGCTAAATGATACATGCTGTATCCCATGTGTGTGTACAGTCCCATCGGAGTCACGCTCAGAGAGTGTCTGTGGAAGTGATGCGATCCGGACACCTGAGCGCCCACTGGAAATCCCGAAATCCCGAAGGCCGGAGGAAGCATCGTCTTGGTGGCCATTTTCAGTTTCTCCAGCTCGGCCTCTTGGAGCCTCTTGGCTTTTGCTCGTCTGTTCTGGAACCAGATCTTGACCTGTGTCTCTGTCAGATTCAGTGAACTGGAGAACTCGGCCCGTTCCGCGATGGACAGATACTGTTTCTGACGGAACTTCCTCTCCAGCGCGAGCAGCTGCGACGTGCTGAACGGGGTTCGAGGCTTCCGGTTGCTCTTGTGTTTTCTCAAAGGACACGCTGGAGGACTGAGACGCCCTGACAAAACCAACAACAACAATGTAAGACCTTTTCAGATTTCCACGTCAACTTGTTTATGCTTTTGTAGGAAAGTATAAACATTTACGAAAATGAATTATTTTAAATACAAGTAGCCATTGTATTTATAGCCACAAACTGACCATTCAGTAACCATCGTTTTACCAAAATGTTCGTAGTAAAACTGTGGTAATACAAATGGTAATCAATTAACAAAAATACACGGTTAGGCCTGTTACTGCACTTTTTTCACAATTTTCCTGTCGGGGCTGACATTTAGATATAGGCCTGCATACAATATTTTATAATATAATTTAAATATACATCTTAAAATGTGTTACAATTTAAAACATAAACTGTAGTAATATAAAGTGTTAAGGTTGATTTAAATTAAGGATTCATTATTTTTCTGAAATAAGAACTGCACAGATGATCACATGCAAAATCCAATAGTATAATTCAGTAGGCTATTTGCTGCAGTAAATTGTAATGGAATTTTTAGATATTATCGTGTTTTTGAACCATACCATAGTAAAAGTTAAAGTATAATATTTGACTAATTCGCTGTAGTAAATTCTACAGAATGCTATAGGCTACTTTTAAAAAAGTGTAGTATATATAGGTTAACTAATAAACTACAGTTTACTGCTGAAGTATAGTACAGTTTTTGTTATGTGTTTATATGTCATTTTTAAAGCATGCAACTGTTTTTTACTTACTGGGAGAGAAACGGGGGCTTTGGATCCACGCGCTCCGTTCCTCGCACTCTGAGCTCTCCGCGTGCACCGGCGCGTCCTCCGGTACCGTGAACGACGAGCGGTGAGAATCTGCAGCGGGATGCTGTGATGTCCCGCCGGTAGAGCTTCTCGGTCTCCGGTCTGACATCAGAGCTTCGACGCTGAACGGGAGGATCTTCGGTTTCTCTCCGTCTTCATCTACACTGGTGTGCGTCTCTCCTTTAACTCCTAAAACCACACGCGAATGATCCACAACTTCAGAAGACATGACGGTAACCGGGGCCATACACGACTCACGGATCTGAGGTTTGTGTGTAATGAAGGGTTTGATGCTCAAAACATCATGGTGTTTCACTCCTTTGAATCACTGTGAGCTAATAACGCGCACATCATCCAATCACAGGGGAGCGGGGCGGGGCTTCAACTTCTGAACTTTCTTGAGTACTGTTATATAGTGTTGTGTATTGTTATGTAGGGTGTATTGTAGTTTTGTGTATTGTTATGTAATCTTTAGTGTTGTGTTTTTTATGGAGCAGAATGAAGTAAATGAAGTTGCGTCTCGTGGTATCACCTTAGTGGTATCACCTTAACAACAATAGTGTGCTTATGTAGAAGTGCTTTAACTTTTGAATGCTGCAAAATATATATTGCTGAACAGTCTGCTTGTTTCTCCATCTGCTTCTGCTTAAATTAATTTCTTAAATTCTCGTATTGGAAGAGTAAGTGTTATAAGAGAATTATATTGCAAAATGCTCCTAGAGAGACTCATAACATTTCACATTTCCATAATTCTGAGATTTAAAAGTTTTCATACTATAGTCTGTCTCTGCACAATATCAGCACTGCTAATTGTTGAATACAATCAATCAGTGGTCATTAGTGTTTTTAGTGTTTGTTAAGGTAATTAGTGCGTCTCGGTGATGTTGTTTTTTGGCGCCAGCAGCGGAGGATCAAAGCGCAGAGCCGCGGGACATTCCGCCTGAAAAACTCTCTTTCTTTTTCTCCTCACTGCTGGCGCTATATCTGCAAACACACACAAAACAAACGGCACAGCACTACACAAATCATTCTCATTACAACGGGACGTGTATTTTTACTGATTGTAATGTTCTCGGTTTAAACCAGAGCTTTACTTTCTTGAAGCACTTCTCCTCTTTCCTAAACTGTGGTTGTAACTGATAAAATTACACGCAAGCAGTAATTTAGTATTTCCTTTATTTCGCATCCGGCGCTTAAGCGGAATAAATGTGTCATTATGCTGGAGACACTTACAGCCCATTAGATGCGACTTTGAAGTCTCGCGCTCTCACGCGCCGCGGGAATGTTTGATCCCAGCGCAGTAAAACCGAGCCGCGCAAACACAAACCCGCACGCGCACACACCCACACGAAACGCATTATCATGCCACTCTCGGTTCTCCGCCGTCGATGTCTTTAGTGTAGCAGAGTAGTAAATATCTGCCTTTGTTTGTTTGCGTGTGTTGTGTTTGCGTTGGTACTTTGGGGGGAAACAAAGTCGGGGGCAATTAGCATGCCAAACACTTGACTTTAAAGGCCAACGATGTGCCGCGGTAAAGGGGATTACCATAGTTGTTTTTATTGAAATCTCACGGCAACAAATGAGGGCTGATCTCTGCCATACAAAGCCACTGTATGCGCATCTGAGCTTTGTTTAACTTCACAAACTCCACCTTTGATTCTGCGTCTGGAGGCAGGCACGTGAGACAAAGAGCCTTTGTCGTGTCTCTGCGAGAGTTGTCTTAACCCTTTTCATGCAGAGTCTGTCAATTCCGACTTAAAAGGCTCCGTGGAGACGTTTGCCCTAAGCGCACAGCAAAAAGGCCCGTGATTTCACGATCTGTGTCACTGTGGAACACGCGTGTCCCATCGCAACATGTTTCACAGTTGTGTGCGTGCCTTCTTTTCCGCGCGCAATGATGTTGTGGAGTTTGAATGAAGGGACATTTCGAGGAGAGAAGAATGTGTCGTCTGAGCGCAGCGTCATGATGCTCTTGGTGCAGAGAGATGAAAGAGAGGCAGGCATCATTACAGATAATGACTCCTATTTCAGGCCAATTAGCGCAATCAGGCATAAAGGGCCACTCAATGCCTTACGGTTATTTAAGCTCCTAAATGCCACAGTTTAGTTTGGCCTCTCTCTCTCTCAACCCTCTCAAACACGCTCAATGGATGATTGACAGATGACGTATTTCTCTGTTGCTCATGTGAATGAGATCAATAGCATCAAAACGACCTGCTTATGGATACACTCATGCTTTAAGAACTTTATTTCTTTTTATTTCTTTATAATGCCGTTTATGACAAATGAAAAGTTTAGTTGTTCAATATTTTGGTTTTACTTCAAACTATCACGGTGGATTTGTGTTTAATCGTGGTGTTTAGGTTTCATTTGTGGTAAACCCGTGTTTGACGCATAAACGCATAAGACCTGTGATCTGACAACAGTTGTTTTAAAAATGTTTGAAGATTTTTTAAGTGCTGACCTCCAAGTGACACTGTTTTTCTAACAAAACTGTCTGAAAGCGCGCGCTCGTGACAGTGCGCTGTTCTGGCCAGATAAAAGCGCATTACTGTGAATGAGCTCGTGTCTCAATTACCTGCAGATGAAATGAAATTAATAAATACACACATCTCAAGTCAGTGATCTGTGTAACGTGTTTCGTCTGTGACTGAGGGCTTCATGAAACCTAATGAAATGCTTAATAAGCGGATAACAAGCTACTCATCAAACAGTGACACGATCTATTTCTGACACGCCATCAAAACATTAAATCCACTCCACGGGTATCACAAATAAAAATCATTAGTCCGACATTCATTGCTTTATATTTACACCGTTTTTATAACCGGTGTGTTTCTGTGTTGTATCGTGTGTGTGTCGTTTCATTTATTCTTAGATGCCATATCATGATCAAAAAGAGAATCACAATCAGATTGTAATCATAAACTCAAAGGAATTGATCTGGTTTATTCTATCCTCAAAACTACCCGTGGTAGAACTCTTTCTTTTCTTATTTTCTCTTGTTTTTTTTTCTTATTTTCTTAAAGAAATAAAAAAGAAGTACTGTTTTCTGTTGCTGTGAGTCTTTAAATGAAAATGCAGCGACAATCAATAAACATTTTTAACATTTGACATCTTATATTCGACCACGCAGGGAGAAAAACAATATTTTCACACAGTCAAGTATTGTTGGTTATGTATGTATAGCCTATTGAAATATGTGTGACTAAACGCTAAACGTTTGTGCAGCCATTTGCGCAATTAAGTTGTCAATGATATCTGCTTTAAGAAGGTTTGATTGTTGACGCTTGTTGGTCTTGACTCGTGTGTGTGTGTGTGTGTGTGTGTGTGGCGTGTGTGTGTGTGTGTGTGTTCATGGTTTTGTATATCCCGGTGGGGACCTAAACCTGAATACACCAACCATGGGGACTCGTGTCACGTGGGGACCAAATTGAGGTCTCATGGGCACAAAAGCTAATAAATTGTACAGAACAATATTTTTTACAAATCTAAAAATGCAAAAAGTGTTCTTGATGTTTTAGGTTAGGGATAGGGTTAGGGATAGGGGATAGAATATACAGTTTGTACAGTATAAACATTACGCCTATGGACTGTCCCCACGGGGATAGTCAACCAAAGCCTGCGTGTTGTGTGTGTGTGTGTGTGTGTGTGGTGTGTGTGTGTGTGTGTGTGTGTGTGTGTGTGTGTGTGTGTGTGTGCAGAACTGCAGTTTAGGAACTTTAATAATTTACTGTGTTTTAATTTAAAAAAGTGCCTCAGATAAAAAAATCACAATTATTTTAAGAGTTAATAATGCAAGCAATTTAACATCGAAAAATGGCCCTTTGAAGATTATAAAAATATTTTAGTTGTTCATGTTTTTTCTATCATTAGCCTTTTTTATAAATAGCCTATTGTTCATATTGTTGATCTGTGTAAATAGATATGCGGATTATAAAGTCTTAAACTTGATTTTTTTCATGAATATAATTATCCAAATGTTTCGAGCATCAGAAGGCCTCTTCCTGAGGGATTTTAGTCCTGGAGGTTTTCCCGTGATTCTGTCTCTGCGGTAACGCGCTCGGGCTTTTAATCACGCGCTCCCTTGACAGTTAAATGAAAATCTCCCTCAGGAGTTCAGTGACGCGACTATTACTGCGATAAATCCGCGAGAGCGCCTTTTCCATCTGTGCGCGAGGTCAGGTCGACGCCATAGACTTTAATGAGGCGGTTAAAGCGCGATTGATTTCGGTTCATCTTCACGATCAGCGCGTGAGCCACTATCAGTGCCGCCGCACATTGAGTGCGCGGCAGTTTGTCTCGCGCCCCGCAGTTTCTAGCGCTAACGGCCCCGCCCCTCAAACCCCGCGCGCCCCATAATTAATTCCTCATTAGACAGCTCTTTATTGTTTAATTTGTGCAGTTCGTAATCAAATTGGGCAGATTAATCGCTACAAAATTTAGAGTCTTGAAAAATGAACGGCTTTAATTTTCTTCGCTGTGTTTCTCGCGCCATAAATTGTCTTTCTGTAGCCAGCGGGCGCTTTTCTGCTCGGGTGAGTCTGACGGATTCTCTCGCGCCTCGACGGAGCCATTTAACAGAACTTATTAAAACGCCATCACAGCGATATATTTCTATTACAGGCCTAATTGTAAAAGTCAGCTCTAGAAATTCATGTTTATTTGTGTCGATGGCCTGCAGCTTTATAGACCACGTGAGTGTAGATAGAACATCACAGACCAAACCATACAACAGTTTAAATATTTACACGTAAATAACCATAATAAGCACAAATTGACCATGCTCTCACTACACGAAATACAATTTATAATCTGCAATCAGCCAGGTTCCTACACTTTTACTATAATAAAACCATACTTGGTTTCCGTAAAGAAAGAGATGAGACTTTTACTTTTAACCACAGTGGAAAATGAGCTGTTTATATCTAATTTGTTGTCTTGAATTGAAATGTTTTCTGTATGATAACCTTCTTACATTTTAAATTAAATGAATGTGAGTTGGATGGTGTAACTTTTGTATTTAAATAATGTACTTGCCTATAATGAATGTATGTTGTTCATGTGTTTCATTAATGTTACAATAAACCTGTTGTGTCATTATTTTGAGGCTAATTTGCCCACAGATATCAGGGATAAATAATATGTTTTGAACTAAGAAATGTGCAAATGTTGTATCAAACAAAGCTCAAACAAAGCTTTTTTAATTTAAAGTTTTAGGAAAAACAGAATTCTATTCTATTCTATTTTTGTGATGGCAAAGGTCAGTAGTGATTATGACTGTAAACACACACAAATCCAAAAATACTTGGGAGTGAAACCAAACAAGAAAGAGGTCACAGAAAAATAAATATATATAAAAGCATACAACATTATTCATTTTTTCAAATATATTTCACATAACATTATTTAATCATACATACTGTATGTAAATACAGAATCAATATTTAGGATTCTAATAATATATAATGTTCTTAGTATAATATATATTTAGTGTATTTAGTTTTAATTTCTTTCTTTAGGTATACCTAAAGTGAAGAATTATTTCACTTGCTTTAGTAAAACAGAGAGTGAGAGACACAGACAGAGTTACGCTGTTCTTTGTCTCTGAGTTTATGTCGTCTGTTCAGCCTGATTTCAAGTCATATGAATGAATGTGAAGACCATAGAGGAGAGAGAGAGAGAGAGAGAGAGAGAGAGAGAGAGAGAGAGAGAGAGAGAGAGAGAGATCAGGTGAAAAGAGTGAAGAATAAGAGAGAATCTATAAATCCACAGTAATAAGACACATTTATTATCATGCAAACAAAATCATATTTCAACATCATGGTAATACATTTTCTCTGCTCAGATTTCAATGAAAAGCAGAAAAGGATTAAAATGAATGAATTATATGATTCCAAAAAAATTATTGACTTTATTGTTGTTAAAGGAACAATACGGCGTTTTTAGGAGGATCTATTGACAGAAATGCAATATAATATACAAAACTATTTCTTCAGAGGTGTATAAAGACCTTACGTAATGAACCATTATGTTTGTAATACCTTAGAATAAGATGTTTATATCTACATACAGAGCGGCCCTACATACATTGAATTCGACGCCATGTTTTGTACAGCAGCCCTAAACGGACAAACAACTCTACAACGCGCGTTTCCTCTTCCTCTCCGCTGCGGTATCGTGGCGAAACGGATCGCAGGATGAAAGGCATCTGAAAGGCATCATTTGTCAATTTGACTCACACTTTTGTTTAACTTATTTACATTTTTCAGTTTTAATACTATAAAGATGATGAAATCTTAGTAAAATGTTTCAGCCGGGGTGAGGGGTGACCACTTTCTGTCCATGCCAAAGTCATCACTTAAATTCACAGAGTCAGGGATAAAAGTTGCATGGGTGTGTGCTCTGTCACATGCGTGCCAATGTAAAGACATGTTTAGCGGGCGTCTTCAGGCCGGCGGTGGTGTTCCCAATGTCCACCCCTCATGACGGCAATGATTCACTCAGTACTACACACACACGCACACACACACACACACACGCACACGCACACGCACACGCACACGCACACGCACACACACACACACACACACACACACACACACACACACACACACACACACAGTCTGGTTTATTATCTCATGCTAGTCACAAACTGTATATTTTATCCCTATCCTAATATCCCTAAACAAGATCATAGAAACCTTTTTGGCATTTTTAGATTTAAAAAAATTAGTTCTGTACAATTTTATAAGCTTTTGTGCCCATGAGGACCTCAATTTTGGTCCCACAGTGACCGAGTCCCATGTGTTTTGGTGTGCCGTTTCAGGTTTAGGTCCCACTAACATATAACAAACATGACACACTCATGCACGCGCACGCACGCACGCACCACACACAACACGCGCTCACGCACGCACGCACCACGCACGCACCACCATACACCACTACGCACACACGCGCAACACACACACACACACATCGACAAACGCCACAGCAGACACGCACACACACACACGACAACACACACACACACAGAGACAGTTAGAGGTAAAGTATGAAAGCATGTTTCTTCTGGTTTGTTATTGATAAGCGTGAGGCTGATAACGCTCATGATTGGAGTGCACAGACTGTTTTTATATTTCTCACCCTCAGCGCAAATTACAACACACCTCACTGACACTTGAAACAGCAAGGACACATTATCGTGGTGTGTTTGTTTGTTTGTGTGTGTGTTTGTGTGTGTGTGTGTGTGTGTGTGTGTGTGTGTGTGTGTGTGTGTGTGTGTGTGTGTGTGTGTGTGTGTGTGTGTGTGTGTGTGTGTGTGTGTGTGTGTGTGTGCGTGTGTGTTGAAGTGTTGCGTGTCTGGTAACCGTGATGGATTTGAATTACAGGTGATTTTGGTGAATGTCAGAACCATCAAACCCGCTGTAAGGTGCATGAAGATTTTCTCACTGTAAAACCCCAAAACAGAGCTTGTGTTGTATATTTTGTGTGAAAGAGTTGGTGGTGTTGGCAGTCGTGTGGTCATAACCTGTAGCTGTGATATTACAGAGAAGTTTTCTGTGATTGATTGATTGATTTATTCTTTTTTGACAATGTAAAAATGCAGAAAGTTTTTAAGGGTTCGGATTAGTGTTTGGGGAGAGAATATAATAGTATTATGTCATTATAGTCTATTAAATGGAAAATCGGCATAAAACAGTGCGTGTAAGTGTGTGTAAGCATTTACATACATAAGACACACATAATCAGTTAAATGTGTGTGCGTGTGTGTGTGTGTGTGCGCGCGTGCGCGCTTGTGCTTGCACGTGTCTATAGAAGTCAATTAAGATGAGAGTGAATGTATCTGTAAAAAAGATCTAACCGCACACACTGTTTTTGATTGAAAAGTTGTCATTCATATTGTTTTTATGTGAAACAAGTGTTACATCAATGTAATAAAGTTTAGAATTATTTAATTTTCATTCTTTAATTTAAGTCTAAACTTAGTCTTAGATGTTTCTCCTAAAATGTAGTAGAAATAAAAAATAGAATTAGATGAGAGTGTGATTGTTGAAGCACATGAAGAGTCTGGAGGTGTAAATGAATGTAGATTGTAGAGGTGAAATAATCTGGATTTGAGTCAATGTGATGAGAAATGAGGTGATATTGAGATCTTCAATAATATCGACTTTTGATCGCAGAATTGACAAATCTGAGCTCAGTTTGACACATTGTTGACATCTCTTCTCAAACTCTAATGACAGACACATTTGTCAGATTTCTGACTCTTTTTCTCAGGAGAAATATTTGAGACACAGATGAGACTTCAGCAAAAGTTTCCATTAACTCTCTATTTAATCTCACTGATGTCTTGGAGAACTCATAAGAGATATTAAAGAGATCTCATCTGTGATTTTTCTTTCTCATGAATATCCTCATGCACTTTATTTTCCAAATCCTGTAGTAAATACTGCGTGTTTTCAGTTTGGTTTTATTGATCCTCCCTTTGTTTGTTTGTTTGCAGTTGTTTTTCCAGTCATCATCAGATTCATCAAGAGTTCATTGTAAACACTACTGACCGACCAAAAGGTGTGCGTGTGTAGTGTTTGTGTAGTTTGCTGGTTTTGCAATGTGTTTGAGGTTGTGATGTTTCAGTTCTGAGGTCAGATTAGTGGCTTTGACTCTTCATGCAAGTCTGGATGAACTGATCTGAGGTCAGATTAAACAGGTTCTTCAGGTTCATACACACATAATTTACTTTATTGTTTGTACTTTACAGTAAATAACAAATAAATGGAATTAACAAAGAGGGGGCGTGTCTGATCGGGGGGGGGTCACATCATCTGATGCTATAGGCTAGCACAGAGCCGTTGAAAAACAGCTACGACACTTATATAGACGAGAATGGAATGCGGAGGTAACTTGTGTCATGGATTGACCAATAGTTCCAAACACTGCACTGAAACCCATTCATTTCAATGTCTCCCAAACACATTTGCTGTAAAGTTGGTGAAATAACGCCATGTTTATACATTTTGACAGACATATTATATAATATTATATATATTCATAGGTCTTATATTTTTAGATCTTATATTCAAATTACTTCCCAGACAAAATGCTGCTATAAATGTAGTCAATGTAGTATTCAATGTACACAATGTGCTAATATATAGCAAAATTTATGCAACTATAGTTGCTGTTGTCCTGCTAAAATCCATTCAAACAGGTTGACAGCACGGATTTGTTTGGATCTAGACAGGACTTTTTCTGTTGAGTTAGGCAAGTTCTCTTCATCTGTTGCTCCTATTATTAGTGGAGTACCTCAAGGATCTATCTTAGGTCCACTTCTTTTTAATTTGTGTATGCGACCTCTGGGAGATATTATTAGGAAGCATAATGGTTCATTTCACTTATATGCCGATGACACTCAGCTGTACCTGCCATTGAAAGCTGGCGATTCCATTGAACCCTTATTGGCCGGTCTTGTGGACATTAGAAACTGGTTATCTAGTAGTTTTCTTCGACTAAATGAAGTAAAAATAGAAATAATTGTTTTTGGCCCTCCAAAGCTGAGAAGTATTGTTATAAAGGAGCTTAGCAATCACTTCTCTTCAGTCTCATCACAGGTCAGGAATCTTGGTGTTATTTTGGACTCTGAACTTTGCTTGACTAAGCAAATAAATTCAGTTGTTACATTTTTTTATCCATTACGGATCATCTTGAGACTGAAAACATTTTTGTCTTTTCATGACTTGGAGAAGGTCATTCATGCTTTCTATCACGACCGGGGAAGTGACAAGGAGGAAGAACCCAATTGCAGGCAGCGGTTTGACAAGAACCCACGTGGGGTAAAAACACGGACTGGACTGATAATATAAACTGAAAATAAATACTTCCCTCGAGGGGGATAAAACAAGGGAACAAGATAAACTAAGACTTACAGAAATAGACAGGGACCGGACAAAAATACATACAAGGCAACGAGGTAACAGGCAAGGAATACAGTCCAACAAGACGAAACAGGCCAGTAGTAGCCAGTAGTAACATGCGGTTACTAGAACGAACAAGCAGTACGAACGAGCACAGGACAATAGACACAAGGGCATTATATAGGGAGGATAACAAGGGTAAATTTACACAAGGCAGGTGCGGGGAATGATACACTAATGGGAAGCTAAACGAGGGAACGAGAGGGGCGGGGCCATATACGAGACCGGAGAGAGCGCATGTTATGTCAGAACCAACAATAACATGCCTCTCTCCACACAAACATGAGGCTCTGTCATGATCCTGCCACTAGACCAAGAAAGACATGACATGATTAGGCAGAATCATGACACTTTCATTACCTCTCGCCTTGATTATTGTAACTCATTGTATTTGGGACTCCCTCAGTCATCCATTGCATGTTTACAGTTAGTACAGAATGCTGCTGCAAGGCTGTTGACCAGGGCAAAGAGAACTGATCATATTACACCTATCCTGGCCACCACACATTGGCTCCCTGTCTGTTATAGAATTCAATTCAAAATCTTGCTGTTCGTTTTTAAAGCTCTCAATGGTCAAGCCCCATCTTATCTCGCAGATCTCCTTACTCCTCTTTCATTCTCCAGATATTTAAGATCTTCTGACAGGGCTTTTTTAGTTGTCCCACGTTCATGTTTAAAAACAATGGGTGATCTCAGTTGCCGCTTCCCGTCTTTGGAATCAACTGCCACCCGACATCCGCCTTGCACCTTCTATTTTAACTTTTAAAACAAGGTTGAAAACATATCTGTATTCTCAGGCTTTTAATTGATTTTACTTATGTTTTATTGTTTTTTGTTAGTTTTTTGCTTGTCTTATGTTTTTTACTCTGTTTCTGTTCAGCACTTTGGCCAGCTCTGCTGAGATAAATGTGCTATATAAATACATTTTACTTACTTACTTACTATCTATTGAGCGCTCCATGAACCACGTGACCAGACGGCGGCGAGATCGAGTGTCGTAACTCTGTTTTTCAATTCCTCTGGGCTAGCATATATACAGTATGCTGTGTGTGTGTATGGTAGATGGTTGCCGAGTGTAATTGTAACCATAGAAACTATGTCTCTGTGTGCTTTTGATAAAGTCTGATTTATGTTATTATGGCATTCATGAGCTGCGCACACACACACACACACACTCTGAGGTCACATGATTACACATCAATTCAAAGCTCATCTCTGTTCTTTGGGATGTGAATCTTCACTAAAAAAGGAGGGTGCCCTTTGTTCCTCTCCTTCTGCCTTATTGAATTATATAAAGATGCCTGCAGACGACTGCAGAGGAGCAGACTGCGAAAAGTTTGGCAAAAAAATTGAAGAATCTTTGTCATTCTGTTCGGAGCCAGTCCTCTTCCTCTGCTCAAGTCCACTGAAGGATTCTGGGAACTAATTTTTGGAAATATTTGTGGAAAAGTAAAATCATTTTTAGACGTTTATAAAACGGTTCTCTTTCAGGTCCTCTGTGCTGTTGGCTGAACTCTGTGTGTTATTCAGCAGAACGAATGAATTACAGCGTGTGTAACTGGAGTGAATGTGTGTTTCATGCTCCACATGCAGAATGAGTTCAATAATCACAATTCAACTCGTTCTGTCGGGAGGTTTGTAGTTTCTTGTGTCACTGATTTTTCTGTTGTTCATCGCCATGGTGATGATCACTATAGAGATTTCTTTCTATATATCCACACATACATTAACATTTCAGTATTGTTCCAGATCCCAGTTTGTGGTTATTTGAAGAGTTGGATCTTCTTCATAAAGACCTAGTGGATCATTCATTCATTCATTAACAGAACTCATGAATCTTAACGAAACATTTCTCAGATTCACAGTGAAACACACACACACACACACACACAGAAAGAGAGAGAGAGAGAGTATAATCAGGTCTGGCTGCAGTCATCAGACTGTGTTTAGTCTGTCATGGTTTTTTGTGTGTGGTTGTGGTGTGTTAAACGCTGTCTGGCTCCACAGTGTGCGTGTGTGTGTGTGTGTGTGTGTGTGTGTGTGTGTGTGTGTGTGTGTGTGTGTGTTTGTCTGTCTCGTGTTTGTGCGTGTTGTTAGTTCTGATGTATGTGTGTTGACTGGGTTTGATGTTTGATGATTCAGTTCAATTCTAATATTCTATTGTGAATGAGCGTTAAATTCTGTTCTTTTGAAAGTATTTCATTATATGAATGCGGGCGTATGAACGCATGATGTCAAAGCAGCAAATGAATGACACAGACGGGCGATTCAGGGTCTGATTAGAGGGCAGCAAAGTCTTAATTCAATATCTCTGTCAGTGGCTTTATTTCTGGGCGATGTCTCTGCGGTTATTAGTTGTGTTTATTGAGAGTGACACACTGATGATGAAAGACTTCAAAGCCCTGAATGCCACATTATAGAGGAATGTCAGAGGAACCCATGCACAAAATCTGAGTTTCTATAAGAGTTCATTAGAGCTCAGATCCAGTTTCATTGGAGGGCCAATTTGCTCTTCTGAAACACAGCGACGGTTGCCAGATTTCAGCCGGGAACACACCCAGCGATGTTCGCTTACGTGTTTTAATATCACAGTAACAGAAGAAACTGTGCCGAGTGAATTTTGGAAGAGATGTTTGTGTTTTTCTCATCAGTTAAATGATGAGTTTGTTCTGCTGCTGCTGCTGGTTTGAGAGACGCTGGTAAATGTGGCTTCAAATGAAACTTCATACCGTTCACGCAACAGTATGTCATGTCTATCTTCACTGCTTGTGTTTGCAGAAACAGAAAACTACCATTTTACCAGAACTCAACATCTCGTTCATGTGGTATTTCTAATCTCCTGGAACAACTTTATGTGTTTCTCTTTGTTTACACAATATTGCAAAAATAATTGAAAACACAAAAAAGAAAATGATGTTGTCAGCAGTGTTGGGTAAGTTACTCTGGAAAAGTAATTAATTACTAGTTACAAATTACATATTCAATAGTGTAATTAGATTTCTGTACAAATTACTCTCTCCAAAAAGTATTTAATTTCTTATTACTAATTACTTTCTACAGTATACAGTATCCTATATCAACCTTGATTAGAATTGATTCAAGGATAGACTTGAAACGGCTTATTTAATTCATTCAAATAAATAATAAATAACGACATAAATTATTATAATAATTGTGAGAAGGATACATTAAAGCAAACATTTTAAAGTTAGGCGTATAATGTTGATGTCATTTCCACATTTACATTTAGTCATTTAGCAGATGCTTTTATCCAAAGCGACTTACAGATGAGGGAAACAATGGAAGCAATTGGAACAACATAAGGACAACAAAAAGCAGAAGTGCAATAAAAGAAAATTGGTCTCATATAGCCTACCACAGTATACAGAGCTACTGTTTTTTTTCTGAAAGAGTAGAAAAGAGACAGTCAGAACTGATCAGCCAGGTGCTGACGGAAGATGTGTTTTCAGACGATTCTTAAAGATGGCTACAGAATCTGCTGATTTTGTAGCAGCAGGCAGATCATTCCATAAATGTGGAACTGATCCCGAGAAGGTACGTAAGAGAGATTTTTTACCTTTTTGGGATGGCACCACAAGACGTTGTTCATTTGCAGAGCATAAGGATCTGGCGTGTACATAAGTCTGCATTAGCGAGTGAAGATAAGAGGGTGCCAAATCAGTGGTGGTCTTGTAGGCCAGGAGCAGAGTCTTGAATTTGATTCGAGCGACTATAGGGAGCCAATGTAACTTAATGAAGAGAGGAGTGACGTCCGCTCTCTTCGGTTCATTGAAGACCACTCTTGCCGCTGCATTCTGGATCATCTGTAGAGGTTTGGTTGTGCAAGCTGGAAGTCCAGCCAGTAGCGCATTGCAGTAGACCAGTCTGGACAGAACAAGAGCCTGGACTAGGACTTGCGTAGCATGCTCGGATAGGAAAGGTCTAATTTTAATATTGTAGAGGATGAATCTACAGGACCGGGTGGTGCTGGCAACCTGATCAGTGAAGTTAAGACGATCGTCGATCACCACTCCCAGGTTTCTGGCCGTTCTGGAAGATGTGATGGTTGATGATCCCAGTTGAATGGAGAAGTTGTGATGAGTCTTTGTGTCGGACGGCATTACAAGCAGTTCTGTTTTTAGCAAAGTTCAGCTGCAGGTGATGGCCATTCATCCAGAGCGAGATGTCGGCTAGGCATGCTGAAATGCGTGCAGAAACAGTCGGATCGTCAGGCTGAAATGACAGGTGGAGTTGTGTATCATCCGCATAGCAGTGATAGGAAAAGCCATGTTTCTGAATGACAGAGCCTAGGGATGTCGTGTATATAGAAAATAGCAACGGACCAAGCACTGAGCCCTGAGGCACCCTTGTGTCCAGATGTTGGGACTCAGAGACCTCTCCTCTCCAGGATACTCTAAATGACCTACCTGAGAGGTAAGACCTGAACCATTGTAGCACCACTCCAGAGAGTGGCCTTGAGGGTCGACAGGAGTATGTGGTTAACGGTGTCAAAGGCAGCAGACAGATCCAGTAGGATAAGTACAGATGAGTTAGAGGTGGCTCTTGCCAGTCTCAGGGCTTCAATGACTGAGAGCAGCGCAGTCTCAGTGGAATGACCAGACTGGTTGCTGTCCAGGAGGTTGTTCTGGGTGAGAAAGGAGGAGAGCTGGTTACATACAACATACAACAGAGTTTTAGCAATGAAGGGGAGGAGAGATACCGGTCTGTAGTTCTCTAACGGTGCAGGATTAAGAGTGGGTTTCTTCAGTAGCGGGGTAATACGGGCCTCTTTCAAGACTGTGGGAAATGTACCAGTGGTGAGAGACGAGTTAATAATGTGGGTCAGAGCAGGAACAACTGATGGAGAGATGGCCTGGAGGAGATGAGTGGGGATGGGATCTAGCAGGCAGGTAGTTGGATGGTTAGAAGACTTGACCTTGGAGACATCATCTTGAGATAGGAGAGAGAAAGAAGGGAACGAGCATGTGTCGGGGGTTTGGGCGTGATCAAGAGGCGGCGTCACAGAGAACTGACTGCTGATTTGTGGATTTTAGCGTGGTAGTACTGGGTTTTTGCAAAGGAGACATCAGCAGAGAAAGAAGAGAGGAGAGACTGAGGTCAGTAGGTTCTTTAGATTTGCGCCACTTTCTCTCAGCAGACCTGAGTGTGGCGCGATGCTCACAGAGAACATCAGATAACCAGGGGGCCGAAGGGGATGCACGAGGTGGCCTAGATGTTAGAGGGCATAGGTTGTCTAAGCAGGAGGTTAGTGTGGAGCAAAGAGTGTCGGTGGCACTGTTACTATCCAAGAGAGAGAACTGTTCAGAGGCAGGGAGTGTAGCGGAGACCGCAGAGGATAAGCGGGAGGGAGAGAGTGATCGTAGGTTGCGCTGGAATGTGACCAGTGGGGAAGCATGTGTAGTGTCTGGAGAAGTTAGGTCGAGATCAAGAGTGATGAGGAAATGATCCGACGTGTGCAGCGGGGTGACCTGGGAGTGTTGAGTGGAGCAGTGTCGTGTGTAGATAAGATCAAGTTGATTACCAGACTTATGAGTTGCTAAAGTGGGAACTCGCTTGAGGTCAAACGACGCAGTCAGGTTGTTGAAGTTGGCAGCCTGTGGTTTTCAAGGTGGATGTTGAAGTCTCGAAATACCACCAGAGGTGTACCATCCTCGGGGAAGAATGACAGAAGCGTATCCAACTCCTCCAAGAAATGTCCAAGCTGACCTGGGGGACGATAGATAACCACAACATGAGTTTTAACAGGATGGATGATAGTAACAGCATGTGACTCGAAGGAGATGTTGTCACATGAGGGTGCCAGCTGTTTGAATTTCCAGTCGTTGGGGATAAGTAGACCGGTTCATCCACCCCTCCCTGATCTGCGTGGGCTGTGGGAGAAAGTGTAGTCATTTGAGAGAGCAGCCGGTGTGGCAGTGTCCTCTGGCTTGATCCAGGTTTCAGTAAGTGCTGTAAGAGAAAGACCAGAGTGTTTAGCAATAGCTGTATGAAATCTGCTTTGTTTACAGCAGATTGGCAGTTCCATAAACCAATGGGAAATGTAATTGAGGTAGTTGTGGATGCTGAAAGAGTGCGCAGATTATTAGCATTAGCATTGCGTGGCCTTCTACGTGATACCGGTGATTTACGAGTTGTAGTGACAGTAGGGATTTGAAAGCACAGTCAAAAATGGGGAATACGGAATAACAAATAACACTATTGAATAGGGATGTAACGGTATTGTAAACATCGAAGTATCGCGATAGCATTTTTCCCCGATACTATTGTGGTCGCATGACGATAGATCTTCCAGGCAAAGTGTAGTTTTTTCAGCCGAATGGAGCGAGTTGAGGGAAGCGGGAACTACAATTCCCATCAACCCATGCGTGCCCATCATCCTCTGCGCTCTGCTGCCGCCCGCTACAGATCAAGTTGAGCGAAAATGGCGGATGCCGCTAGTGGCATAGAAACGGATTTACAAATTGTTGAAGCTAGGGCTGGGCGGAATGACGGAATATTCCGTTACTGCGGATTAAAATGTTAACCGTAAGAGATTTTTCTATTCCGTGTATTCCGCGGAATGTAAATAAGTAGGCGTGGTTAACTCGGCGCTCTGCAAATTAGGCGCTATTCTGAAAAAAACTAATGAATTAATCCACCCGTAACAAATGAACGTATCAAACATTCTTTTGACCTTCTTTCAGTCTGTAGTTTAGTGATCCGCTCAGTCCGGCGCTTCTCTCACCCTCAGTGCTCGTGCAGGGATCTGCGCCAGCGTTTACAAAAGCTCATTCTCAACACGTATTTCAGAAGTCAGGTTGTTTTGAAAAGCTGTTAATAGTTTTATAAAGTTTAACTTCAGGCGAGCCAAGGTGAAACTTGCGTTGAAATGCGCGATGATGCGCGTGAGCGCTTTGATGTGACGCGCTTCTACCTCCAGTTTTGGGAGACGCGTGAGGAGTCACCAGAGACGCGCAGTGCAAAAACAAGCCCGAGAATAAACAAACCTAAAGACAGAGAGTCGCAGCACACTAAAAGTGCTCATCTAATAGAGAGTGTAGAGCGATAAAGACCTACAGTACAGACCCCATGAACACCCGTTTAGTCATATAGTGTACTCTCATTGTTTGTGCATATTCATACTTTATTGTTATATATGTTGTCTATCTTCCTACTGTATACATATGATATAGCCAGAAGATAAATATGAATAAATAATACATCTGATTATCAGAACTTAATTTGATATCTTTAGTACATTTTCATACCTACATTTTAACTATGGTGAGCATTTAAATGAACTGTAATAAATAAATAAATTAAATCAATCTAAGAAAAATTAGGTATAAAATATAGAATTATAATGGGAGATTGTTTCATGAAATATATCGTTACCGTGAAATAAAATTACTCATTCCTTGAAATAGATTGTTGGCCATTCCTCCCACCTCTAGTTGAAGCTAAAGCGAATTATAAATCGCATCCCTGATAGCACACATACATCTGGTTTACGTCTATTTGACGTCTGCATTTACATCTGCAAGACATCTACAACACATCGTTTGCTCATCTGCAATACGTCTCGGAGATGTCTGCTGTCAGACGTCATATAGACATCTAGAAGATATCTGTAAGATGTTTATGATTTAGAATGGATGTACAACAGCTCTTTCTAGGATGTTTAGCAGATGTTTTTAAGCAGCAGATCTCCAGATCTTTAACAGACGTATTACAGACGTTCAGACGTCTCCGAGACGTATTGCAGATGAGCAAACTATGTATTTAAGATGTCTTTCAGATGTAAATGCAGACGTCAAATAGACGTAAACCAGATGGATTGTGCTATCTGGGATGTGTGGAAGCATTTCGGTTTTCCCGTAACAAGAAACGAGAAAAGGTGACGGACAGACAAAAAACAATACGCAGACACTGCCAGACTGCGGTGAAGTACAATTCGGGGAATACGACTAATATGAAGAGCCATTTGTTACATCAATCCGAAAAGTTTCATGATGATGCGAGGAGAAAAAAATAGCAGTGAAGCAGTGAATGAGGTGAGTACCTGACTGGTTGTGAGTTGTTAAAAGTTGACAAACAACTCAAACTTTTTTCATTTTAATTTTTTCATGTTTCATGTTCTCAATTTTTATGTTATTAATTTTTATGCTATTATATTACTGTTCTTTGCACTTTAAAATTACCTAATCTAAAAGTAATAAATGTGATCTTTGTTCAGTCATAGTTTAATAAACACTTATGCCACATTTTTCCAAATCTTCATTTGTTTTGTTTTTTTTCCTGCACAAAATTCAATAAATATCGTATCGTAGTCTTCATATCGAGGTACTATCGTATCGTGAAATGTTGATACCGTTACATCCCTACTATTGAATATATAACACAATATTTAGTTCAATTACATCCGAAGTAACTGTAATTAAATTACAGAAAAAATAAGAGTAATCCCTTACTTTACCTTTTCAAGGGAAAAGTAATTAAATTACAGTAACTAGTTACACTGTAGTAGTTCTGTCTTCAATTGAGCGTAAATAATCTGAGCTTCTGGTTGGAGACGTAAGTAAACTTTGGGGCTGTTCACACAATGCAAGTTTGTTTGTTTATTTAAATGTGGCATTGGAACAAGAATGATTTTTATCAAAATGAGCTGTGATGTCATCACTGAGGTGTGAAATGTGTCATAATGATACAGATGTTTATAAAAGAAAAGCAGAGACCAATCAAAAGTTCTTCTGAAGAACAGATTTCATGACTTAAGAGTTTCCAGTCATGTTTGTTCATATCTCACATGCAGTCCATCCACTGGAATTATAGCAGTGAAATACAGCGTTTCCATGGCAATGTCACCGAGTGTTTCCATGACGCTGACGTGAAGCCCAACCGAGCTATGAAAGAGTCTCCTCTTCTGCCGCAATGCATGCTGGGAAGGGCGTTGTTCTCTTTTGCACTCACAGGAAATAAGCAAACACACTTCAATCCCTAAAAAAACATAAAGTACAAATGACTACATTCTACATAACAGGACATTTATTCTCTCTCGGGTGACATCTACATGTTTAAAGCTTTTCATGTATTTCCACTAACGGCCTTCAACAATAACCGCCATGCTTCCCATTAAAGCCAACATATAGATTATTAATATAAAATATTTTCTTGGAAAAAACATGACTGTGAAACCATAAATCACGTCGATACTGACTAAAGTAATGTGGCATCTCTTATTTTCTCATTTCTCATTTTCAAACATATATAAACAACATATTAACAAAAGACACACTGTATATAATACTGTATGTGTAGTATGTAATTATATATGTGTGTGTATATAGACATCTGAAGCAATATTTGTATATTTTAAATGAAACTCATGTGTGTTTTATATCTGACATCATGCAGGACAGATATTAAGTCTTAGAAACTCATCTAGATAAAATAAATACTGTACTGTGAGATGATACCATGATACTTTGAAATAAATCACAATTACCATATTCATAGCCTACCGTGTTATTTACATGGCACTTGGCACACAGGAATATGGCTAGGCCTGTACCATTGCACCACATCCAAAACCATGCTACTTTTTGGTATTTTACAAGTAAAATAGTAAACTTAACCTCGTGTAAATATAGGGATGGGTTACCCAAAAATTTAAATTCTGTCATTACTTTAAAAAGATTAGGCCTGATTTATAAATATATATATTTTTTCTGTGATGAGATATTGTGAAGAATGTAGGACAGGATACAGTTCTGGGGCACTTTTGACTACCATTGTCATTAACCAAACAGTTCTTGGACCTCATTGACTACCATTACTATGAGGTGAACTATCCCTTTAATGTCGTTACAAAAATAAACGTGTTTTTAATCATAATTCTTTGTGTTTTTTATTTTATTGATCTATTTTTATTTTAATTACCATGAACTGCCAAACTACCAAAACTTAACATTTTAGTACAAATATCATGGTTAAACTGTGGTTTATGTAGTAAAACTGTGGTAAATAAGTGGTTACTACTAATGGTTTGACTACGAACACTATAGTTAAACTAGTTACTGTAGTAAAATCGTGGTTAATGTTCGTGTGAGAATGCTGCATGAGCTGATGTGAAACCTTTGGTGTAACCATGGAAACGAGCGCGGCTGCACTCGCGCGCGTCGCAGCCGGATGACGTCAGAGTGGCGACGTGTCAGTCAGTCAGTCATGGCTGCTGATATTACGTTATTATTCAAAGCGAGTGTAAAAACGGTGAAAACGCGCAATAAAGCGCTCGGACTCATCGACACCTCCGCGAGAGACGAACCGAGCGGCGCGAGGAGAAACACGCGACAGAGAAACGCGTTCAGCTGTAAAGCCAAAGAAGTGGTGAGACGATCTGTGTTCACGTCACTTTCACTTTATCGGTATAACGTGTTACCTCAGTAAGGCTAATCTGCGAGTGTTTCATCAAATCACGTTTTGATTAAAAGAATTAAAACTTTATTTTTGCCGAACTAAGATTTTTCGCACAATTACATTAAACGTTAAACCGCGTGTAACGTTATATGTTTGTGTTGAAGTGAATCATTGTGTGATGTTTCACAGTAGGAATTCATTGTGTTGCGAAGGATTTAGGAAGATGTTTATATAAATATAGAACAAACTTGTTGTAATTGTTAAGGGTGTCATTTGATGCTTTTTTGTTTTTAATAGCAGCAGATTTAAGGAAACGGAGAGAGAGAATGACGGATTTTGACAGATGAAGTTTGTTTTAACTGAATCATGGAATCAGTTTGTGTTTATTCGTGGTTTAACATCTGTGCTGCTGTTAACTGAAAGCTTCTAGGTTCAAATCCCACACACGTCAGCTCATGAACTATCACACCAGTAATAATGCATGTACTGTAACATGTTTTGGGGTTGAATATGGCAGCTGAGACTGACACTGTGTGTGATGATGGAGAAGAGCCACACCGATCAATATTATAGAAGTCTTTTGATTTAGATTTCTGCGTTCCACATAAGCTCATGCAACAATTCCTCATAATAAACAGCTATAGTGGGATTGGTAAAAATGAGTAATAATAATATATCGCAAGTTCTGTATAAGTGATGATAGGTTTTGGTTCTGGCACATCTTTAAACTTGAACTCATGTATGCGCTGTGTTCGGTGTGTGTGATACCAGTGAGCTAAACTTCTCATCTGGTGCATGACCTCTTTTAGATCATGTCAGATTAGTCTTTAATTTCACGACACTCGCCTCTTCAAGCAAAATGAGCACAATATCTGTGGCAGCGGAAAGAGTCAATGTCAACATTTGTATATGAACATGATTCAGATGCTTTGTCTTGTGTGTTTCCACAGCTGTATTCGTGCCGCACACTTTGAGAGTATCTTATTCTTCATCGTCTTTCCTCAGATTGATTCTTATTCTTATTTATTTGCCTGCTCGACTCATCAGTGTCGTGTCAGAAGTGAGGCGGCCCAAGGTCCATTTCTGTCTACTGTCAGACAAAAGCTTGTTTTTTTGCTGATTCTAGACATCGGAATGCGTTTTTGTATCTGTATTTCGCTGTGTTAGATGTAAGACAGGCTGTTTACGCACAATTCAGTTCAGAATCGGAGATTTTTGCATGAATTTGGACACACTCAAAGTGAGAGTCCTGCGGCCAGACCTCATGAGTTATTTCTGAGTTGTTCTCTTTTAAAATGATCTTATGTTTTTGAAGTGATTGTTTTCAGAATATTGATCATACAGTGAGATTTCTTATAGAGATGAAGCCTGCTTGATCTTAGAAACCTGTTTGTTTACAGTTCAAACGGTGATTTAATTTTAAGCTCATGTTAAAAATCTTTTAAATAATTTTGGACATCCTCATGATGGGGTGTTTGATCTCTACCTTGTCCGTGTATGTTTTGTTTTTTGTTTTTTATTGCCAGGGCTGTACAGTGCGATATATATGTCACACATGCTACGAAAAAATCAAATAAATATATTTTAAATGTCATCTGCTGGTTTTGTGTGAATGTGAATGAGCTGCACAGTTTAACGCATTACTACACGAGTTTGACGCTCGTGCATTTGTCTGCTTCTCTGTATGAGGACACTATTTCACTGTTAGAGAAAAGATAATGTCAACCACACACTCTTTGCATCCACCCATCAAAATAAAAGTCTGGTAAACTTGAACATCCAGATTAAAAACGCTGTATTGTATAATATTTACTAAAATAAATTGTAGTATTCTAGCATTACACGTATAAACTATAAACACTAGAGTATATTTATATTTACTAAAGTAATATTATATACATATATATATATATATATACACACACACACACACACACACACACACACACACATATATATATATATACACACACACATATCAAAAACTCAATTGTATCTGCAAAAGGAGGAATTTTACAGCAGTTTACCATTGTAAATAATATAATAACAAATAATGTTTTTTATTGTATAGTAAAAGAATTGGAAACACAGAACTCAGAAAAATTAAAATGGAAAAAAGAACTTGAGAAAAATTAAATGATATGGCCCTAATTTACCCAGCTGTAACATAATTGTCCTTCATCCGTTAAATATTTTTATGTGTATGTTTTTTCTAACATAACGGACGTTGGTGGCATAACTGTTTGGCCTGCTACAAAACTTACTGTAAACCTCTGTAGCTTCAGTGCTATGTGCAAAAAAAGTTAACGTACAGCCCTGAATATTGCTGTTTATCTTTGTTTTTTAAATGCTTCTTTTTTGTCTTTTAGTGACTGTAAAGCACTTTTGGGCAACAGCTGTTGTAGTAAATGTGCTATAGAAAGAAGAAAAGCATTTCAGAAATGGTATGAGACTATACAAGCATGTTTCAGTAGATGTCGTCTTATATTTATTTGAAATTATTATGCAACATCACTCAACTTTTGTGATGTTATTTATACATTCGGTTAAACCAGGAGCTCTTCTCTTTGTGTCATTAACTTCATATGAAACTGTAATCGAACATAAAACTTAAGAGCTGTGCGCTCACTGAGCAGCAAAACATTTTTATGCTTGAGTATAAGTATTTGTTTGAGGCGGTTGAAGATCATTTGAAGCCTTCTTTTGCGCTCGCATGATGTGCTAATGTGCATCTGAGTGTTTACGTTTCTGGATTTGGATGGCAAATGTGATTGGATTTTCAGCACACAATAATTGTGTTACGACACACTAAATGACATTGTGTCATGTTTAATTCTTGATTGATATATTGTGGTTGTGCACAGATTTTGCAACCTTTGAGTTCAGAACTTGTGACACACACACACACACACACACACACACACCCTGGCTCTTGAATAGTAGAATATTTGTTATTTTTGTTTGTGGACAGTGCTGTGTTGCAGTGAATGTGATGTGAAGTCCGGTCTCAGCAGCCCTTGTTTCGATTCTGTAAACATGCTGCAATAACATTTTCATTGAGTTTCTCTCCGAAAGTGGATCCACTGGAGGCTGTGATTAGAGGTGCAAGATCAAAACAAAGTCTATATTAAATTAGTTCTCTAGTACCAGCGCAGAGAGCTCCTAATGCCCAGCAGATGTTCTCTCCTCCCCGCCAGCCTTCACAAGACAGATAGAAAAGCATGAGGGAAAATAAACAATGTCAAATGCGTCTGGATGTTTTCTGCTCCGGGCGAGAGAGAGCGCTGGAGAATTTGATGGACTAATGGAAACGGAGTCGGTCACATCAGATTCTTTTACCTCGTACTGAGCGTTGTGACTCTCTGATGTTTGTGAAGGGTAAACAACCAGTTAAACTCTCTGTGTGAAAGTGCAGACTTCAGTTCGGACAAAAAAAGCCCCGACCTGGGTGATGCTCTGAATGGGAAATATATCAATCATTAGGCTACTTTAGATTGGTTTTGATCATCATGATGAATTTCCATTGTCTAATAATAAACCTCACAGCGTGTGACAATTCACACTTTTATTGTGTAGAATTGTGAAACTTTACTGGTTTTACAGGTCCAAACCAGCACAGTTTTCTCACAATACCCTTTAAGAAGCCTGACGGATGGAACATATTCTTGGAAAGATCTCTGAATTCAGACCAAAATAAATTGTATTCTTCTTATAGGGGAATTTCAGCCCATGACATCACTAACTTCTAGGACTGGATGGTACTGATGAAAATGATGTGATACCGTAATGCGTTACGTTTGTAAAATAAATCTAAACCACATTGAAAACGATATAACCTAAATTCATGTTTTATTGTTTCTGAGAAAAGAAAACATCATTGAGATTTCTGAAAGTAAACCGTTATGTTATTCTGTTGCAGTTCATTAAAACTAGTCTGACAACTTTATTCAAACCATTGTGATGTGCACATTTCGTCACTGTCCTTCTAAAACTTTAGATGTGCAAAACTGCCGATTTTTTTTGCTTTTTAAATGATTAAATACTGTGTTGTCAAAGTTGAAAAGCACTTTTAAATACTTTATAATGGTTGCAAAACCCAGTGACAAACATAACTAACAAATAATAATGATTTATGGCAAAAATAAAAACCACAAAATCTGGAGATACGAAGTTTCAGAAGCACAACAAGGATTTGCTGAATGTTTGGCTAATTTGGACGTTTTGCAGCCGTGTTAACTTCTTATTTGAACATAAGATGAAAAATAACGTCCAGTCAAGAATGAATTTCGTTGTGTGGATCACAGAGAGTCAGAAGTGTTTGTCGAGATTCTATCTGCGCTGCAGAAGCTTCTGTCTGTGTATAAACGTCCATGTGATGTAATCTCCATGTGAGTTTATTTAGTTCTGGAGAACAAACTGCTAAATTTGATTTGCTTCAGTCTGCGGTGACGAGACGTTCAGGTGAAATTACTACCTGATGTTCGGTGACGCTTTTAACTTTTCACGCAATGCTGATGTTGGAGACGCGTTTCCACGCCGCGTTTGTGGCGGTGATCGCTTCAATCAGCACGTGCTGGATTTACCCAACGGATCTTTCGTAAACAGCAAATCACTTTAATCAGCTTCGCAAATGTAGCACAAACTCTTTGACCTTTCAGGGTAAATCCTTTAAACAACAACAAGTGAATTGTAAACAGGTTTACTATGGGATTCCTTTTGTGCCAATAAAAATGAACGCAAACTTTTAAAAAACGAACAAAAATATACAATGAGAAAGAAAAAAAAACACTTTGATAATGAAAACAATAAACTCAATTGGAAGAATGTGACATGACTTTCAAATAAACTGCTATTTTTCTTAACAATTTTCTAAGTTTCGTTTTTGCAAATAATAGTTTTGAATTCGCTGCTAGATTTTTCGTTTGCGCTTTCCGAGTTTTCGTTTACACTTCTCAATTTTTCGTTCGCCTTTCTGGCACAAAGCTCACGTGTAGGCAGGACTTATGGCCGCTTTACGCTGATTGGCTAGTGAGTTTTTGATTGATAGCTCCCTGACAAGGAAGTCGATACTGAAGACAGTACAGTGCAACGAATCTTAGAGAACGATCTGCATGCTGTTATCTTTATTGTTTGTACTTAAAACTACTTTCTTATTTAGTTAGTATATTAGTAATTGGTATTTGAAGTTGGTGACTTGTGTCCAGCTGAGGAGGAGGATGACTATGTCGCTCTTGCATACAGTCTCCTTTTAAAGAATTAAGTCCACTTATAAGTCAAGTACTGTATCATTCTTTTTAAACTCATGGTGAATGTACAGTATTATACCCCTTTCTTTACATTCACAGAAAGTACACCTCATAAAACACTACCAATACATTCAAATGACATTTATGTTTTTTAAACGCTACAACAAAACAAATTCATAAGGTGACACAATTAGAGGCCTTTAGAATGTTTTATTCATTTAGTCTGCCTCTAGCAAACAACAATTTCATTATGTTTACACACCTACATAAAACAGGTTAAAGAAAAGCTGAATAGAGACTTCTTAAACTATAAACAAACATTTAAAGATAGAAACAATACATAAAATGCCACCACGATTATAATCTATAAATTAGAGATATGAACTTGAAGCATAACACTTTATTGTATATCTCCTCAAAACTCACTAGGCATTTCGTTTTCCTGGTATCATTGTAATTATAAATTATAGACTGCTGTCTTGACGGCCTCTAAACCACGTAAAGTTGCATGTGAATATGGCTAACGTTATCTATCCTGTCTTTACTCGACGTTGGCTTGTTGTTACGGCGTGATAGAGCCTGGAAGCGTGTCCCACTTTTAAGTGCGTGAAAGTTGGCAACCCTGCTAATATACTAACAAAATAAGAAAGTAATTTAAGTACAAACACTAAAACAATACAATACAGAAAACCGCAAACAGATTGCTCTCTAATCCGCTGCACTGTCTTCAGTATCGACTTCCTGGTCAGGGAGCTGTCAATCCAAATCTCACTAACCAATGAGAGTAAAGTGGCCATAAGTCCCGCCCACACGTGAGATTTGTGCCAGAAAGGCGAACGAAAAATTGAGAAGCGTAAACGAAAACTCGGAAAGTGCAAATGAAAAATCTAGCAGCGAATTCAAAACTATTATTTGCAAAAACGAAACTTAGAAAATTGTTAAGAAAAACAGCAGTTTATTTGAAAATAATGTCACATTCTTGCAATTGAGTTTATTGTTTTCATTATCAAAGTGTTTTTTTTCTTTCTCATTGTATATTTTTGTTCGTTTTTTAAAAGTTTGCGTTCATTTTTATTGGCACAAAAGGAATCCCATAGTTTACAGTGATTGTGACCGGGAGCGATTCGTTCTTCTGTGCGTCTGTCGGACGGTTTCTCTCAGAAGTTTGTCAGCTGGTGTTCACGTGAAATACAACATTCACCTTTAATCGTTCAGCTGCATTAAGCGCTTGTCAGCGGTAACCGCTTCTCTCCTCAGAAACTAAACCGGCGACAAAACCCCAAAACTGACCCAAACCCTATAACCGATGATTACTATCGAGTTACTATGGCAACGGAGAACAGACGCGTGACTTTACCGCTTGTGCGTGCGTGTGCGTGTGAGGTAAACTGAAGGTCTCTGATGATGAGATTAAATGCAGCCAGGCAGACTGTCTCCTTGAGCCCCTCTCTCACACACACACACACACACACTGGTGCTGGGTTCATTGTTTGGGTATTAATTGCTCTTTAGGGTCTTAAATTACCACAGCAATTGATCCCTGTGACCTCACGCAGGCCTCCAGGACCACTGTGGGAAACACGCGCGCGCATCTCTCATGTCCGGCTCACTGCTGCCCTCTGCTGTCGGCACTGATCTGATCTGTCAGTCAAATCTTGACTTGATTCTCAGTTGATAGACAGATGATGATAGAGCGATCGATCACATGTGGGGAATCAGTGTTTGATTCATGTGTTGGTTCAGTTAGAGATTCACATTAGTCAATTCTAGATGATTCAGATTGATTTCATATACTAAACACTAAACAGTGATTTAATGTAGCAGTTTATTTTATTATAGCTATTTCAGATTAGTTCATTTAAATAAAGTGAAATCAAAGCCTGAAAATAAGAGATAAATCAATTATAGTTAGGTTTGGGGATTGGAAATCAATTCCAATTTGGAATGGGAATCAAAAGGCTAGGAATCGGATCGTAAACTAAAGGAATTGGAATCGGATACTTGTGATTAAATAATCTCTTATCAATTCCCTGTGCGCATATTTTCAGAAAAGTACACGCGTTGCGTCTGCTGATGTCTCCATGAAAGCCCTTATGAAAATTAACAATATTCTCACTATAGTAAGCATACTGTAACTATAGTATTTGCATTTAAAAGCACAGGAACCACAATTTAACCAGAATTTCATTATAGTTACAACAGTTTAACCATGATGTAGTTCAACTATAATAATACAAATTCTAATAAATCAGAAAAAACATGGTTCTACAGTATATGTACTGTATATACACAAATGGTGATCATAGATATATATCTTTTTTTGCAAACAAGTCAATAAGCAGGCTAAATGACCATACAGGTTGATAAATAAACGTTTTACTTCAACTGTGGAATCAAAACTGGGAATCGATAAGAATCAAAATCGATAAAATTCAAACAATTCCCAACCCTAATTATAGTACAGTACGGTTCACTGTATGTGTTTGTTTGTGGGATGTTGAAGGACAGCATTTTTATAATGTTGGATTTGAAGGGAATGAGTGTGTGAAACAGCATTTGACCTTTGACCTCGTCTGACGGTGTTATTGTGTCTGTTACAATTAAACTGCCTCTGTGTGTGTTTTGAAGTCATGATTGTGAGTCACGAGTGATTCTGTTCGGGTCAAATTCTACAACTGCAGCAATTATATAATTGGTGTTATTAAAGGACCAGAAACAGTTGAGTAACATTAGCAAAATAATTCACTGCATCTGTCACTCTCACACCAGTGTGTGTGTGTGTGTGTGTGTGTGTGTGTGTGTGTGTGTGTGTGTGTGTGTGTGTGTGTGTGTTTGTGTAGCTCACTATTAAGGAGGTTGAAATGAAACAACACAGACTACACACACTGAAGAGATTGTGTTGAATTTTCATGAATGTAATGTTACACGCAGCAGTCCTAAAACAGTGTGTTAGGTTGAGTCGAGTTGTGTTTGTTATTTCTTCAGTTGCGAGTTGATTTGTGTGATATTTCTGCTGTAGATTTCTAACATCTCAAAGCTGAAGGATTTTCTGCTCCAGCACAGGAAGGATTATGTCAACGCAGGCAGGTCAGTGGTGAACTTGCACGTTTCTTATGCCAAACTGTAGACTGTAATAACTTCTGAATGAACAGTTTGCTGAAGGTATGTTGGTGCACAACTGAGTGTGTGTTTGTGTATCGACAGTTTCATGTCCCCAGATGTGTCCCACATGACAGACAGTGAGAGAGATCAAATCGATCAGGATGCTCAAATCTTCATGAGAACCTGCGCAGACGCCATCGGCCAACTGCGATCTGAGAGTATGACACACACACACACACTCTCACACGCTCGCTCGCTCGCTCTCTCTCTCACACACACACACACACACACACCGATCAGATACTTCATGTAAACACACTCTTTTTGAGAACTCTCTGAACTGTGTGTGTGTTGGTTTTCTAGCAGACAGACAGGTGGTCTCAGCACAGGTGAAGGATCATCGTGCAGCTGTTTTGGATCTCATAGAGGTTTATCTTAAAGGTGAACGCATGCACACACACACACACCTGATATTAGCATTCACTCCAGGTGATCTGATCACAGTTTTAACATTTAAACACGTTAAATCATTCATTCAATGAACACATGACTTGTATTAAAGATATTGATATTAACAAGATGCGCCACTGCCGTTACAATAAATGGCGAAGGAAGTCCCGCCTTGCAGTGAAATGAGCCAATCGTCAATCAGTAAAGACTGACCACGATTCTCTGGGGCGGTGCTCTCGTTAGGCGCTTGCCAGCTTGTGCGCAGTACATACGGCGACATCGAAAAAGCCATTTTTAGCACAATTTAAGCTGAGCAAACCAAAGTTATGAGACGGTTCATGTCGGGGTTAATTATTGATCAGAAATATGCTGTTTAATTGTGAATTTAGCCAGAGATCTGAGAAATATCTGCCTTCCCCCGTTCAAGTAGATAGGACTGAGGACTTGCGTAAATAACTGCCCAGAGGCGATGCAAACATGGCCCGACTTCTGTAAACGGACGTTGCTTATATATACAGTATATATATATATCTAGTGTCAGTAGTAGAGGAGGAGGAGTCTCAACTACACAAACGTCTCATGTAGTTTCATTGACTTTTCTGTGAAGCTACACAATCAAAACGTTTAATGGTTTTTATTTGATATTAAGGTGTGTGTTGTGATCAGATTTCATCATTCACACTGAATCCGTGTGACTGAATGTTGATAAAGAGAGTTTACTGTACACATATTCAGTCTGTGTGTGTATACTGAATTCTGCTAAATGAACAAATGTAAATGTGTGTGTGTGTGTGTGCAGGAGTGTGTAAACTGTATTCTGAACAGAGAGCAGTACGCGTGAAGAGAGTCGTGGACAAAAAGAGACTGTAAGTACAGTACAGTAGGTGTGTGTGTGTGTGTTTGTATAGTCTGTCTGAAAGATGTTGTTCAGCACAACATTACACACAACCCCTCAGCTGTGACTGTATGTAATATATGATTATAAATCCTTAGATGTCATGATTTTGAAACACTCTCTGACATATAGACAGTTTCAAAGTGACAACATAAACAAACGTTACGGACACGTTTACGGACCGCGTCCGGTGTAGACACGGTGTTACTGCGCGTGTTCGTGGGCCGCCCTTAACTTCCGGTACACATTCACAAACAATCGAGCACCTGTAGATGATTTCTGATAACAGGATAGAGAAACCGAGAAGAAGCGTTACTTGGCTAAACTCGTCTCTCCAATATTCTGAATTTAGACTGCGATACCAAACTCAACCGCTAGATACACCAAAATTCAACAAATTGTTTATTTAATACATTTATTATACAATAAAATAATAATATACATTTATATTAAGATACATTAAATGAAATATAAACATTTATTATTAGACACTAGCCAAACACAGTTAAGACTTGTGTCCCGGCACGCGCTTCAGATGAAACGGTCTATAGACGGTATTAGTGTCTCACATCATATTTCTCATCAATAAACCAACACCACTGACCAATCAACATTTAGGACACAACTATTCATTTCATAGTTAAATTGAACCGGCAAGTATAATATGTTGATAGCGTACAGTAACTGCTCCAATGTATAGTGTGATTTTTAAAAACTTTACAATGTTTTTTTTTTGTGGGGTTTGATGTGTTTACAGGTCCAGATTAGAACCTGAGACAGCCTGTAAAGACAAACCACAGACTGATGTGGAGGACAACAACGGTTAGACACGCACACACACACACACACACACACGCGCGTACACACGTGCCTGACGTGTGTGTGTGTGTTGCAGATAAATTGGTGTCAGACAGTAATGTTGACCTGTGGGAGGACAGCAGAGTGGAGGACGACCTTTCACCAGAGGAAATACAGATGGTACAGGATCTTCACTCTGTGTGTGTGTTTGTGTACAGGTGTAGTGTGAGTGGTGAAGGTCAAATGTCCTCTCTGTCACTGTGAAATATCATGACAACCATCTAGTGAGTTGGTTTTGCTTCTCACTCAATACAAACACTCATAATCATGTTTGTCTTTCAGTCTAATGATGTGTTTGTGAGGGTTTAATCCATAGAAAATATCGTTAGCCTGGTATAAAATCAAAAGACGTCTTTAAAATGTGTGTGTGTGTGTTAGTTTGAGCAGGAGAATCAGCGGCTGGTTGGTGAAATGAACAGTCTCTTAGACGAAGTCAGGTAAGACACACAAACACACACAGTGTGTGTTTTACATTACAGATTTTTAGACATCAGTTGACCCATCATATATTCATTAACACAAACCAATCACAGTTGGCTAATCCATCAGAAAGACCAATCATAAACAAGATAGGTGTCAAGATAGGTTTTAAACTGTGCGTGTGTGTGTTCCAGGCACATTGAGGGGAAGGTTGTGGAAATCTCTCGTCTGCAGGAGATCTTCACTGAAAAAGTCCTTCAGCAGGTCAGAGATCACAACATCACATCACACAACACAAGACACACATCACACTAATCACTCACTCACTCTCACTGAGCTCTGCGTGTGTTGTAGGATACTGAGATCGACAGCATTCATCAGCTGGTTGTTGGTGCCACAGAAAATGTGAAGGAGGGAAATGAAGATATAAGAGAGGCAAGAACATACACCCGAACACTGTGCTTACAAGTATTTGATCATAATATGACCTTTAAATTGCATTCTCTGTGTGTGTGTGTTCAGGCTATAAAGAACAACGCCGGCTTCCGCGTGTGGATTCTGTTCTTTCTGGTCATGTGTTCGTTCTCACTGCTGTTTCTGGACTGGTATGATGGCTGAAGGACTGGTATGATGGCTGAAGGACTCGATCAAACCACACACAACTGTGTGTGTACGCGCGCGCGCATGAATGAGTGCAGCTCCCTCTAGTGGAGGATAGAGAGTCTACAGCACATGATGAGATCAGTCTAATGTAAATGTGGAGCATGTAAAGTAAAATATTCAATAAACATTTATCAGTGAAGTCATTTTGTGTTTGAGTGTGACTACATTTTTTCTGATTAACATCAATGGCGTGATTGTTAGAATGTTATCTTTCGATGCAATGCCAATGAAGGCTTCTTATCTAACGTCATACTGCTGGTGTTTCATAAAAACACTTACTCTGACGTTACAGTGATTTTAACCACTGTTTATATCACAGCAACTTACAGTCTTGAGTGGTTTACGACTGGAATAACCTATCATTTATAAATTCTGTCAATGTGAATGACACAAAAAAATGAAATGAAGAATGAGAAAAAAGACCAGAAGAATATAACCGAAGTTAGGTTTTCAACTGGTCTACTACTGTACATTGACATCACACATTGATAGCACATCTGGCTCAATAGACATCTGCATAACATAGTTTGCTCATCTGCAATACGTCTCGGAAACGTCTGCTGTCAGACGTCATATAGACATCTCCCTGGAAGAAGAGAGTGTAAAGTCTCAATGGGATTTTCCTGGCTAAATAAAAAAAGATCTAGAATGGATGTAAACCTGCTCTTTTTAAGATGTTTAGCAGATGTTTTCCAGATCTTTAGCGGACGTATTTCAGACGGGCAAACTACTGTATGTATTGCAGACGTCAAATAGACTTAAGCCAGATGAAGTGTGCTATGATCATTCATTTACATTCAAGTGTCTTAAGATCTTAGAGAGTTGTGTTATAATTGTTTAACGTGTGTGTGCTGTCTTACGGCTTCAGAAGAGTGTGAATGAGGTTGTGTGTTTGTCAGATAAATACCACGGATCTGATCATGAACTCATCACTGTAAAAAAAAGTCCGTAAAAACAGGGCACAATGTACTGTATTAGTCTGACGAAATTTTACGTATAGAATTTTTTTACAGCTGTTTTACCTGTATTTTGAATTTTGCACTGCATTGAATTGCGTTCTATAATTATGTAAATGTCCGTAAAATGAATGGATAATGTACTGGCAGCACATTAGCTGTTTTACAGTACAAGTCTCATCATACAAAAACTGAGATGCACACAATCTACTGTTTAAATAAACATTTCATTCAAAACCCACAAACAGAACAGAAATCCCTGAGAGACATCGCGCAACACGCAATCACGTCACAGTAAATGGTTGACTCTCATTGGTCCATTTCCGTGTCACTCTGCAGAGTTTTCATGGCCCGCCCCCACATCGCACCGCTGCTGCAGAGTCCTCCGGCGGTCCCGCACTGCGCGTCAGGTGTCTGCAGGGGGCGTCGTAACGCGTCTGCACAGAGCGTCTGCTCAGCATCTGCAGGCGTGCAGTGGGTGCTGCGGTGTCTGCGCAGAACTGCGCTGCGTGTGAAACCTTTCCCGCAAGTGTCGCATACATACGGCCGTTCACCTGTGTGTGAGCGCACGTGACGCTGTAGATCACCTGACCCAGCAAAACACTTCCCTACACACACACACACTGTTAGTACTAAACACATCTTAAATGATTAAAACAGGACATTTAACAGCTAGAAAATGTCATTTTAAGAGTGTGTGTCTCTCACCGCAGGTCTGGCAGCTGTACGGTTTGTCTCCAGTGTGTCTCACTTTGTGTTTAAAGAGTTTCCGCTGCATGTTGAACGATTTTCCACACTGATCGCAGGTGAATTCGTTCTCTGTGCTATGAGTTTTCTTGTGTTCCTTTAGATTACTGAAGTTACTGAAGCCTGACACACACACACACACACACCTGTTTAAATCATGTCTATCTCATGCGTGTCATGTGTGATGGTTGATTTCTCACCTCGTCCACAGAAGTCACACAGGTGCGGTCGAGCTCCTGAATGAATCAGAATGTGACGCTGAACATCACCTGCCGCCGCAAAACTCAACAACACAACAAACAGCAGAAGTTCACTTGAGATTTGTTCAGCTGTGTGTCACAACTTTTCTCTGCAGTAACACACATACCTTTTTCCACAGAGCTCACAGATGTAGGGTTTCTCTCCTGTGTGACGTCGTAAATGTGTCTGAAGGTTTCCTGCCTACACACACACACACACACACACACACACACACACACACACACACACAAATATTTATCCCTCTTGTGTTCACTGTGTCGAGCAACAAACATCACACCAGATTTACCTGTGAAAATCTTTTACCGCACACGTTACACTGAAACGGCTTCTCTCCTGTCAAACACACACAACAGGAACACATCAGCGTGGGAAGATATCAACACCGTGTGTGTGTGTGGTTTTGTTACCTGTGTGCGAGCGTGTGTGCAGCTCAAGGTTGCTGGGATGTTTAAAGGTCTTTCCACACACCTCACAGCAGTATTTGTTACTGTTGACCTCTGACCTCTCAGTGTCAGGGTCACGTGTCTCTCCTGCAGGTGTCGTCTTTAACTCGGACACCTCTGCTGGGTCAGAGGTCACGATCTCAGTGGGGTCAGCAGGGTCAGAGGTCACCTCTGCGGGCTGGATCGGCGGCGCCTCCTGCTGGTCACATCGAGCATCAGCATCCTCACAGTGCTCCACCTCATCCACGCTGACGTGAGAGCGCAGGTAGTTAAACTTCTTCAGGTACACGGTCTTTTTAGGGCGTAGAATACGAGCGGTGGGAGGGGCCTCGGGCGGGTGAGCGGAGTCCGTCACGAGACTGGAGGTGTGTGTTTGGTTCTGAGGCAGTGATTGGTTAGCAGTGCTCGTGTTAAACTGCTCGTCTGCTCCTCCAAACGACCCGGCGTTCTGGTTAGCGCTCTGTTTGAAATACTGTTTAGTGTAGAAGTTTCTGAGCTTGTAGCCGTGCGGCGGCTGTCGGTTTGGCTGGGACGCGGCGTCTGGCTCTAGCAAGGTGTTGCTCGGGGCCGGCGCGGGCTCTGCGCGTTTGTATGGGTCGTCGGCGGGGATGAGCAGATGTTTGTTGAGATCTGCTTCTGAGGACAGAGAGTTTCTCAACACACAGTCCTGGTCGTAAGAGACATCAGCAGGCAGAGAGAAGGACGCGTCCGACGCTGTCACACAAGGCTTCAGAAACGCGTGACACGTGTTTAGGATGTTAGACACCTGCACAAACACAAACCACTCATGATGTCATAGATCTGACTGAATCATAGAGCAAGTCTCATGAGAAGCTCATGTCGTGTCAAACCTGTATGGGTTTCTTTCTTGTGCAGAACACAAAAGAAGATATTTTGAAGAATGTCGTTAATCAAACAACACTGAACCCCATTGACTTCCATTGTATGAACACAAAACCAGCGAGACATTTCTCACAATATCTTCTTTTCAGTTCCACTGAAGAAAGAGTCAAATACAGGTTCACAACCACACGAGAACTATCCCTCTTTAAGGGACTTTTAAAGTTGTAACGTGTAAAAATGAAACATGGGTGTTTTAGCGCCAAAATAATGTGTGTTGTGTGTGTGTGACCTGCAGGATGTGTGCGATCTCCATCAGTGTGTGAACATTGTCTTGGTTGATCTCCAGGTGTGAAGTGTACATGTAATCCAGAATCTGACCGATGCCGCCCACATCTTGAATGCTCAGATGAAAAACATCGTTCTTGTGTGCTGGAGAGTTCTGGAACAGAGATCTGATGAAAGATCATTCAACACTGAACGTCACACAACACACAACTGTGTTTTACATCAGATGGCTGTAGTGTGCGTTACCATAGATATAAACAACTAGATGCCGCATTAGCACCTGTTTCTATGGGCCGCTATAGGTAGGTCGTCCGCCAACACCGCCATATTGGAACGGTGCGAGCCGGTGTTGTGCCGAGAAATGCACCCCTGCCAGATTATGCACCTCCTTCAATAACACGCTGTCCGATTGGCTAATTCTAACCCCTCCCCACACCTAATCCTAATCCCTCTCCTAACACCTAATCCTCACCCTAACCATTGTGGGGAGGGAGGGCGCATAATCTGGCAGGGGTGCATTTCTCGGCACAACACTTGTCTGTTAAACACTCAAAATCAAGCAAGATTATGAAAACATATTTATTGTTGCGTAAACTCAAACATTATATCTTAGAGGTTATCCCATTTTTCGGGAATTTAAATCCCCGTGGTTTTCACAGCCATGGCTGCGAAGCGCGGTGTTGGGGCATTCTAGTCAACTGTGAGTGACGTCCGTGGACCGTTCCAATATGGCGGACACGTGTACGTGCCTGGGTAGGGTTGCACCAGCCGTTCGTAAGTTCTTTCTTAAATGAGAACGTAAAGTCCACACTAGAGACTTAGTAACTGCTAGCTAGTTTGTAACTAACTCAGTACGTTATTCGGTTGCAGCATTTGGTCGTAAGGCAGAACGTAGCTAGTAGTTCTTCAGCTCTCCGTAAAGTAATGCGTAGTCGCATAATATGACGTTTACCTTCAATAGTCCAATAGCAGCCTTCGAATGCGTGAGGTAAAGTTGTGTTGAAATATTGTGAATTTCAAAACGTTTTTGATTTAAACAAATTTTACATAACATAATAACGGTAAAAAAATAAGTTTTTATTAAATAGAATACCACATAATTATGAATAACATAACAGGTGTTAAATATTTCAAATTAAACAAGATTAATAAACAAATGCTAATTAAAAACAATACAGCATAATAAAATCACAATAAATGACACGTTATACGTGATTTCATTTTACTGCCAACCGCCAATGAAATAAAAAAGATGATTTTATTTTGACATGCACAACACAGGCAGATGGGTACACACACGGAGGCGCGAGTTCGGTGATTCTGCCATTTTATTCCTACAGTTACTCCTAACGGGAGGCTTCTGTAAATATTTAGTTTATACGTAGCGTTACGCTTTAACTAAGTTGAATGGTGCGGCTCAAAAATATTTAGTAGTGCGTAAGTTGTAACTTAGCGCCCGTATAAGTCAAAACTAGGCTAAATTGTAACTGCAACCGGGGAGCGCTTGAATGCGGCATCTAGTTATATATATCTAGGTGTGTTACCTGAAGTATGCGCTAAAGGCAGCCAGCACGTTCTTGTGTGCTTTAAAGCAGACGCCCTTCACCACCAGCATGCAATCACACAGTAAACCCTGAATGCGCTGTTCCTGCAGCTGCTGCAGCACATACACACTGTGACTGCTCAAACCGTCCATCTGCACACAAACACACACTCACACAGAGAGCCAGACAGATGTCAAGTATGTCGTGCAGATCAGATTGTTAGTTTTCATCTTTCTATTACTACTACTTGTACAGTGCATCTGTCTTTAACTCAGTCATAGTGATGCTGCTGCTCATAACGACAGAAGTGCGTGTTCTTGACCAGCCATGAGAAAATGAGGCTCCAGCAGAAGCGCGCTCCTTATCTAATATACTCGATCACATCACTGGCCGAGACGCGTCACGTGCTGTTCACGTTTCGTCTTATGTTCGTGTATGTTTATGCGTTAAAAGTGTTTGTTTAGAATAAAGAACGGTTGTCACTGTTCTCACCTTTTGTTAGGATGAACAGGCACAGAGCAGATGGCGTCACTCACTTCCCTTTACAAATTAAGAGTCCTTAGGCATATCTGTCCTAATTTTCAAATCGGCTTATTATTTTAAAGAATTCAATAACGTGTATGCAAGTTTGGCGTATGCATCGTAAAGACTGTTTTACTATGTATTTGTTGACATAACTGGACTAAATTAAAAGTTTTGAAAGTTTCTTTCATCGGATTGTTTTACGGGTGTTTCGTGTTTCTGTCCGGAATGAAAACAGTCGCACCGGTCGGCCGTGGGATCACGTGGCTCATTCCTGTTTCACTTCACGTGGAGATCTAGTGAACTGAATCTGAATTAAACTCGAATAAATGTTCAGAGCAGATTGCGCTAACATTCACCAGAGAGTGTGAAGATCAGACCGGAGAGATCAGTCACTCGAGCTGCTGTTGTGCACGTGATCAAGGTAAGTTGGAGTTTGCATTGATGGGTCACTCACACACGCAATATACAACACAAATACGAATACGAAAGGTTGAATTTAATCTAAAAGGTCTAATGCACGACGTGTGGTTTCTCACCCCAGGTGCTGAAATCAGTTGGAGAGATCAGATCGATCGATCAGGATGGTGTTCTTCACATGTAATGTCTGTGGAGAGTCACTGAAGAAGGCTCAAGTGGAGAAACACGTGCTGAAGTGTTGCGGATGTCAGGTTTTGTCCTGCATCGACTGTGGAAAAGATTTCTGGTCAGTGTAAGGTTGTGTAGATGCTGCTGTGTGTTTGTGTGTTGCGTAGTGATGATTGTGACCCATGCTGTTTGCGCACAGGGGCGAAGATTACAGATACCACAACAAATGCATCAGTGAAGATCAGAAATACGGAGGAAAAGATTTCCAGGCGAAGGCGAATAAAGGCGACGTGAAGCAGCAGCAGTGGATTCAGGTAAATAAACTCTGAGCTGTCAGAAATATCCCGAGAGATTCTCCGGAGAACTCGAAGCTTCTGTTGTGTTCCAGAGAATCCAGGAGGCCATGAAACGACCCGACGTTGACCCCAAACTGCATCGTGTTCTGGATCAGGTCAGCTCGTATGAGAACGTGCCCAGGAAGAGAGCAAAGTTTCAGGTGAAGATCTCAAACCCACCGTGATGGATCTTCATTCAGCGTGATGGTTTATGAGTTGATTTATGATCGTCGTGATGTTTGTTCATGTGCAGAACTGGATGAAGAACTGTTTGAAGATCCACAGCCCGCCTTTAATCGAGCAGGTCTGGGAGATCTTTTCAACGGCTGCCAGCAGCGTAAGTGTTTGAGGTTCTTTATTGTTGTTTCTGCAGATTATCAGTGACATTAGATGGAGATCAGTGGAGCTGTCAAGCCTGCAACAGAAAGTCAATATTATTGAAGGTTTATAATAATAATATTAAGTCTTAAATGAAACTCGATGGAAACAAAAGATTTTAGACTCGTGTATATTTGTTAATATGTTTATAATGATGCGTAGCCATGTTTTTGCAGGAAAATAACACACAAAATAAGCAGACACTTGGTGAGTGTTCCGCTGAGAACCAAACAAATCCTAAAGTGAGATCAGAAGAGACCTTGAAGCAGAACGGACACGACACCTGTGCTGAGAAACAGATGAGAAAGAAGAGGAAACGACAGACCGAAGAAAACCATCAGAACACCGAAGAAAAGAGGAAGAAAAAACACAAGAAAAGAAATCAAGAGGAGTGTGATGGTAAAAACGTCTTGAGATTATCTTGCTGTCTCTCTCTAGATATCACGAGAACCATTATTTCATTCCTGTCTGTTCTGACCAATCAGAGAGTTTGAATACAGAAGGGGAGGAGCCAGTGGAGCAGGAGGTGGAGGCTGAATCAAATGCTAAAGGTATTTTATTCATGTAATAGTGGTGGCATTACACCCCGTGACAGTGTTTCGTGTAGTGATGGACAATTGTTGCTTCATTTGATCAGTGTGAATGAATTTATATCAATTTAAAAAACACGGTTTATTCAATGAACACTATTACTGGCTGATATATCAAATATTATATATAAAACTTTTGTCAAGAATGCAAGAATGCAGCTTTTGTCAAGAATGCGTCATTTATACATGTTTTAACATCATTTATTAATGACTAACGTAGGCTATAGGCCACTTGGAAGTTGGAACAAAGAAATAAAAGAAGTCCTCTGTAACATCGCAACATCTCACATATCCCACTGGCTCATTATTCTCATTAAGCACACGGTCAAAACTTTTCCTCACCTCAGACTGGTGCAACCAAAACCTAATCGCCAGAGGCAAGCCTCCGTTTCACCTCCTCAGCATCCATTTTCTCATCTTTCTCGCGCTAATCGGAACTCATCACATGACCGCTCATTTACCGCGTGAGCCCGGCCCGTGTAGATTGATAGAAATTAAGCCTGAAACCGTCGGGTTTGGGCAAAGATCTTCAGCTCTAATTGAGATGTGTGTATATATAGTATACGTGGATTGTCGACACAAGATCTCACATTTGCTGCATATCACCCATAGTATACAGTATATATTATGTGAAGTTATTATTAGTTTAGTCCTTTGAATTTGTTAGTTATGAAAGCTACTTTAGTTTCTCTTTCTGTTGGGAATTTGAAAGACTCAAATAAAAAAAAAAATCACAAAATTAAAGATCATTCTGTCATCAGTGTGACATTCGTAACTTTAGTTGTTTTCCTGTTTCTTCATCACTCTCACGTTCTCCTTGTCTTGTCTTTATGTTTCAGTGTGTTATCACAAAGAGTTTATGGATCTGTTTACTCTGACCATCTCGTAAGTTTGAAGTTCTGAGTCTGTTTATTGTGTACTAGGGAAGTTTAATTGGAAAGGAACGATAAAGGCTGTTCTGAGAGATGCTCCAGATGAAGGGCTCGCTGTCAAAAAAATGAGAAAGAAGGTGAGTTTCATTTCACTTTAGTGGTATTTAAGATATGTAACTTCCTTCAGTGATCGGCTTTTATTCTAAACTGGAGACTTTTAGTTTGAAAATGAGTTTCATTCTTTTGACCTCTATTAGGATAAAGCCATTTGATTGGTTAGTTTTTTAACCATTCAGCACAGCTAACTGTAACTAGCCCTCTATCATTCATTCTCATGTGTTCATGTGTCATTGGGGTGGATGGAGATTCTGTTATTGATCATCGATTGTGTGTCTGTTGTTTATTTTCAGGTTTTAGCTCAATACTATTCATTCACCGGAAGCTCCAACTACAGATCGGAGGAGGAACTTCTCGCTCTGTTCAACAAGAAAATCAACAACAACCCAAAGTTTAAAGTCCTCAAAGATAAAGTTAGACTTGTGAAGTAATGCTGGTGTTTTAATAAACGCTGTGAATAACAGAACTGCATTATTCTGTGTGTGTGTGTTCCAGCGTTCACCTCTGACCGCTCATCTGTCCTGAGATCAGTTGTTTAAGATGGTAGTGGGGGGGCTGAAAGGACTGAATCGGTCTCTTGTGTGGGAGGTTTTTTTCTCAGGCCAGGGTTCAGTTGGCCCGACACACAGAGGCTCCATACAGGTGCGAGCGCTCGCTGGACCCGCGGGTCAAGACTCACCGCAGTCCGGTTTCTGCCCGGAGAATGAGCCGCCTGTGTGACACACACACACACACACACACACTGCGGAGCGCTCGACCTGATAAATCCCAGCGTACCGCACTGATCCTGTGCTTAAATGTAATCATATCAGCCCAGCGGCTCACGTTTGCTGGAGTTAAACTCTCGACTTCAGTTACATGATTTTTTCTGTTAGCAAGTTTATTGTGAATGGAATAGTTCATTCTGAAATAAGAAGGTAGACCTAAAAGATCGTCAAATTGGATTGTATGCGTGACGGCTGTACTTCAAACTGTCTGGTGATTGTTGTGATGAAAAGACGTGAAGTTTTTCTGAATCATCCAGATTGTGGGAAATGTAGAAACTTGATCTTCAAACCCCAGACACACTGCAGTCAGCAAAAAACTGAAGGTGTGTGAGTGTGTGTACTGGTGCATGTGTGTGTGTGTGTGAGAGAGAGTGAGTGTGTGTTAATGTGAGAGCAAGTGTGTGTGTGTGAACGAGAGAGAGTGTGTCTGTGTGTGTGTGTGTGTGTGTGTTCATGTTTGTATATCCCGGTGGGGACCTAAACCTGAATACACACCAACACATGGGGACTCGTGTCACTGTGGGGACCAAAATTGAGGTCCTCATGGGCACAAAAGCTTATAAATTGTACAGAACAATATTTTTTACAAATCTAAAAATGCAAAAAGTGTTCTATGATCTTTAGGTTTAGGGATAGGGTTAGGGATAGGGGATAGAATATACAGTTTGTACAGTATAAAAACATTACGCCTATGGACTGTCCCCACGGGGATAGTCAACCAAAGCGTGTGTGTGTGTGTGTGAGAGTGTGTGTTTTTGTGTCTGTGTGTGTGTGAAAGAGAGAGTGTGTCTGTGTTTTTGTGTGCGTGTGTGAGAGAGCAAGAAAGTGTGTGTGTTAAATGCAGCTCGGCTCTCTCTCCTCACAGAACACTATTGTTCTGCTCAGTGCTCATTGGTTGCCTCAAAGGCCTCTGGGAAACAGGAGAAGACGCGCGCAGGTTTACTGCGGCAGCAGGAAATGATGTTATTGTCTGTTTGGGTGAGAATCAAATGTACTCGGTTGATTCTCAGAATCACACACATTCTTTCTGTAGGATGTTTGAATGAGTCACATTATGATACTTGACGGTCTTTTGAACACGATACTCTGGTAAAGTCACGGCAGGTACAATCATGTTCTGTTTAGAATCAAAGCGTTTAATATCTCCATAGGTTTGATGTGATGTTTGAATAATGGAAGTGATAACGGAAGTGTTCTCTGGCAGTCCGAAGATTCACCCATGCAAGCGGCAGTGAAACTGATCTCCTGAGGTTTAGGAATGAGGAGTTGATGCCATTGATGAGTTTTGAGTTATGTTCAGTTCTGTTGAGATTTTCACTGGTTCCCTGTTTTCTCTCGTATGGTCAGCATCATGTGTTCAATGCCAAAACAGAAAAGTGTGGCATTAAAAGTGTCTTATTCTGACTCCCGCTGTAACAAAAAAAAACTGTACAATGTAACTCGATGTAACTTAATAACTGATTTGACAAAAATCAATACATGTCTATTTACAGGTGTTCACATACCTCAGTTGGATAAACGTCCACAAATGCGTAAATGTTCATTACGTGTATGATTGTGTTTAGTGACGACAACAAGCAGTGAAACAAAAACAGACATAGAAAATCATTTTCTTAAGACAACAGTTAACTATACAATACACCTGTTGACCAAACACTGAATCAAGCATTTCAGATTGATGTCTAATAGAGATTTATACTTCATTCACTCTTTTGTGCCAATAACGTCTGAGAGAAGATTTGATTAAGATCCTCAAAGTCTGAATGTTGTTTCTCTTAATGTGACCTTTAAATGAAATAAAACACCTATTTCATGTAATGCTTATAATAATATAGTCATTGGTCATCTGTGTGTGTGTGTGGATGAGTTTTGTTTCAGGTCAGTCTGATTCCAGCTGGCAGGTAACTCAAGCCGGGGCAGGTTCAGAGAGACCGGGGTGGTTGGCAGGATACAGTATTCCACACCTGTGCTGCTGTCCACACACCTGAACATCTGACCTCCTGAACCCGCTTACAGGTGATGCTCAGCTGCTCACGGACCTGCTGACCTCCATTTGACCAAACATCTCATTACTGCCAATCTACTCCTGTTTCTCCAGGGTCAACATACACAAACATATAATCTAAAAATATATCCATTAAATAATGTATCAGATACTACAGGGATCTTGTTGTCAGTGATGTATACATTTTAATAGCCTATGTAAATACAATTTACTTATATATATATCATATGATATAAGCTATATAAATAAACGCAAATTTTTACTTTCAGAACGTCCTCCTCGCTTTTACGAGATGTTTTGTGACGTCATTAACTGGAAGTGACGCGATCAGTGCTGAAGCTGTAAAACATTATGACACGCTTTTAATCAATAACCAAAAGTGCACAACATGAACAAGGTTAAGTAATTAGGAAAATAAAGCGGTAAATAAAAAAGACAACTCTCGTTAAATATAACTGTATAGTTTGAAGGCGGGGCGCTTGAGTTGACGTCTCATCCGAGTCTCCGCCCCTTTGGCGTGACGTCGGTGTCATGGCGGATTTCAGTGAGTTTGTGAATCTGCGGCGGCGATTTAACAGCATACAACAACAACAACAACAACAACAAGAGGACGAGCAGAGTGAGAAACACACAAAAAACAACACACACAGCGTTCTGATGATCGCTGTCGTTTCATCCGTCAGCAGCTGTTTGTGTTCATGTTGTGATAAAACATCTCTGCCACGGATTAATATAGTAGTAACAATGGGTTTTTGGTAGTTTATTGACATTTTTATTACCATAGTTTTACTACAAATATCATGGTAACTGTTGTGAGGTTACTATGGTTTAATAAAGAAAAACTTAAGGTTACAGTAGTTATTAATTTTCGTAAGGGTGATGTGATGT
>NC_079902.1:24151140-24173640 GCF_024868665.1 Triplophysa rosa
GTGATGATGTGATGTTGTGTTTCAGGTGCGTGTGATGATGTGATGTTGTGTTTCAGGTGTGTGCTCTGAGGAGTCTGTGGATGTGAAGTCTTCGGCTGGTATCAATCGTCACTCAGTCTTCTGGATTGTGGCGTCTCTCGGTGTCACCTACTACGTGGATTTCTTCCGAGTTGTGCTGAATGGCAGTGACATTCACGGGTGATTATAGACACTCCTCTTGATACCAGGATTACCTGTTAACTGCACTCAAACACCTTACTGTTACTGTCAAATCTGACCTCCTGAACACTGCGTGCGTGCTGGTTTACAGTTGCACTTTCGTTTTGCCCCATTGCAAACTTCATTCCAGCCTCCTGACTCTCCATCCGACACTCCACATCTCCATCATACAGCCGTTCGTTTAGCCTGGATTTCAACACAGATTACAGTGCTCTGGTTACACACCGAGGCCCTCCTCGCACTCTCCAGTGTTGTACAGTAGACAGTAAGAAGCAGGATGTGATATGATGTCATACGTGTGTGTTTTGTGTTGTAGTTGGTGGTTTGGTGTTGGACTGGTGTTGCTGGGACTTTGTCTGAGTCTGGCGGCGTTCTGTATCGTGTATCTCGAGTGGTTTAAAGGCATCAAGAACTATGAGCAGGAATATCCAGCTGTACCAGCGGTCACGACTGCGGCCTTCATCGCTGCGTCCTGCAGGTCACATCAGCACTCACTTCACAACTGTTTTTGAGCATCTGACACTCTGATTGGCCAGTCGTCCAGGTTTCGGTCTGCACAAGATTAAAGTGATAGTTCACCCAAAAATGAATCATTTCAAACCTGCATGACTTTCTTTCTTGCGCGGAACACAAAGGAAGATATTTTGAAGAAAGTTGGTAACCGAACAGCACTGGACCCCATTCACTTCTATTGTATGGACACAAAACCAATGCAAGTGAATGGGGGCCAGTGAACAACATTCTTCAAAATATCTTCTTTTATGTTCTGCGGAAGAAAGAAAGTCATACAAGTTTGAAAGGACAAGAGGATCATGAAAACGCATTTAATCCAAAAATTAAAAGAACGGTATTTTGCATTCAGACATTTTCATTCCCATTATACACTGTCTTTTAACAAGTGATTTTTGAAGTAATTTTATTATAATGTACAAATACACGTGCGTGACCATTTTGAGTTTACAAAGTGTCCAACGTTTGTGTCAAACACACACAAACATATCATCAGACTGTGAAGTTTGTGTTCTATTACTCTGTGATAATCGTAATGTTTTTGTGTGTGTTTCAGTTTTAATGTGGCTCTGTGGCCGGTCTGGTCTTTCTTCACTCCCGTCATTCTCTTCACTCAGTTCATGGGAGTTGTGATGCTGATATCACTGCTGGGCTGAGACACTCATCACATTTAAAATTTTTTTATAGATTTGTTATATTTCGGTCTCTGAATAGGAAGACACTGTCTCTGTGACGGCAGTGACCTCTGCCTGACCTCTGACCTCAGCTGAAGAAGCGCTTTCATGACCAATGAGAGACACGATATTCTGACCTCTCACATCAGCGTCTGATAAGAGGCGTTTGACTTTTAATGTTAAAGCCATTTTGATGCCAGCGCTGGAGAACAGCATGAGGTCATTTCAGGTACATGAGGTCTAATGGGATGTTTTCCGTGAGGTCCTGTATAGTTTTTCTAAATGTAATTTTCTTCCGTTAACTTCAGGTTGCGTTAAATGAATACTTGTTTTTACACAGAGAAAAGGTGCATGTGTGTAAGAATGTGACTGTGTTTTTGTTGTTGAAATTAAACGGGTTAATCAGTTTGATGAGAGACAGATTCCTCAGCTCATTTGCTTCTAATGGTGATCGTCACTGTCTCACTGCTTTCAAATGTTGACTTACTATCATTTCTATAATATTTACTGTATTTTAACGTTTGTGTGGAAGTGCGGTGAATACATTCACGTTTCTGAGTATTTTTGTCAACTTTTTTTAACTCGTTTTGTGGGCCATGACTGATGACTTTGAGAAATCCCTGCCGTTTGTGAACCTTCAACATGTTTGTCAGGTGACGCTGAGAACGATCCATCATCAGATTGACATCACAGCTGTGTGTTTCAGTAATTGTGACTTTCTAATCTGAAATCAAGTGTACCACACAAATTGTAATTTGCATTACAATTCATTACAAATGTACTGAGGAGAAACTATGGGCGCTGTTTAAAGTAAATGTTTTATATACACAAGATGTGCCAAAAACATTCCAGCGATGCCACAGACAGAAGATCCACTTTGGTTTCCCGTAGAAGCTTTCAGTCACAGTTTGCTAAAAGAACCATTTCTTTATTATCTTGTTAACATTTCTCCATTACAAAGAAGCTTTTGTGTAACCGCAAGCTTCAGTGGATGTTAAAGGTTGTTTATGGAAGCACATCTCGACATGTGTTCATGTGCGTCTGTAGATCTGCTCTGATGTCTTGTTGTCATTATTCGAACATTGATCATCGGCATCCGTCATGTTAAACATTGAAGCGCGTGTAAATGTGATGAAACTGAAGAACTGATGACATTACCGCCGGCTGGCGATAAGCGCCTGATGATCGCATCTGTGATCGGACTCAATCAAAGCTCTCGATAAACGCATCACATCAGACGCAAAGCACAGCAGGAGATTCATGAACGCTCAAACTTGAGTCGGGATGTTTCTGAGGGTTTGTGAGCATGTTAATCCGCCTCAGATCCGTTATAATATAAAGCGCTTTTGTTGGAGCTGCGGATCGGTTTCAGTTAATTGGTGGTCTCACTGATCGCGCGCGCGCGCGCAAAGCGCGTTTCTTCATATACGAGCATTTAAACGAAACGCTTTAACAGCAAACATTGCGTCTGATGGAGCGGCCATCGTGTGCTTTTCTCTTTAAAAGCTCGCAGACGTCTTTTCATCACATTTCAGAGATGCGCAACAGATCCACGCCGTTATACGAGTCCGCGGGCAACAAAGGGAACATTTCCATAAAGAGCCATTGACCAGTGAAACATGAGCTCGTGAAAACTCACTGGAGCTTCACATGTGGACTGTGGGACGATGAGAAATCACTAGACTGCCAAAGCCACACTAAACCAGCAGCGCTGAGGAGGTCTGGTCTGGACGGGTGCGCGATGGTGAAGTTTATTTCAGCTCCTGGCATCTGAACTCTTCTCAAGTTCTCGGTGAATTCTTGGCACTTCATCGATTCCCCCCGAAACGTACAGCTAAACGAAACTCAATCCGCGTTAATCTCTTTGTAGGAGGTATATATGAGCGCCTTGTTCCCGAGCTGGATGTATGCGAAACACGCGTGATCTCTGAGCGCGAAGCGCATTTGGAGACGCGTCGCCGGCACCATGGTGGAGCACAGCGGCCTGGACATCATGTGTATGAACAAATACAGCCCCGGCGCCTCCACGGACACGGAGAAGAAACTTTTCACACGGCTCAAGGTGAGTTTGACCAAGAGGTACCCGCAGAAGAACGCGGAGACGCTGAGCGCGCAGTACGGCGCCAACCTGCTGCTCATCGGCGTGTCCGTGATGCTCGCGCTCGCCCAGCACGGTACCGTCGTGAGGGAGGAACACCTGCTCACCTTCATCACGGTGCTGATGCTTGTGCAGCTCGCGTGGATGCTCTGCTACATGATCCGGAGGGAGCGCGAGCGCAGTCCGCTGCCGGAGAGGGACGCGCACGCAGGGACCAGCTGGATACGAGGTGACGCGCGCAGCACGTTTATTCTTCAGTTCGGTTGTCATGATGATGATGATGATGTGCTGATGTCTGTGAATCAGGTGGACTGACGATGCTGGCGTTACTCTCCCTGATCATGGACGCGTTCCGCATCGGGTACTTTGTGGGCTATCACTCGTGCATCTCTGCCGTTCTGGGGGTGTATCCCATCATCCACGCGCTCCACACCATCTCTCAGGTGAGAACACACAATGGTAAAAAGAATGTGTAGCTTTAAGGCACCTTTGGAGATGCGTAATGGCCCTTTATGTTAAGACGCAGTGGATGATGTGAATGTGTTTTGCTTTTCATTGCAGGTTCATTTTCTTTGGTTCCACATCAAAGACGTCATCAAGAAATATGAAACGTTTGAAAGGTGCAAATATAAAATATATAACGCCGCCTTACAACTTTTGTTAAGCAGATTTGATCCATAACAAGGCTGCTGTAACATGAGCTGTGGAACACAAAATAAGATATTTTGAGAAATGTATTATTCTGTGTCCATACAATGGAAGTCAACTGAGTTTAAAGTAAACAGTATTTTTCAAAATATCTTCTTTTGTGTACTGCAGAAGAAAGAAACTCATACAGGTTTGACATGACATGAGAGGGGAATACATGTTGATAGAATTTCCAGTTTTAGGCTGAACTGTCACTTTAAAAAGAAATGTCTTTAGACTATCTTCAGTTCATTGCTGTATCAATACACTTCTGTTAATAATGTTTAATGTTGTGTTGTATTGAGCAGGTTTGGGGTGATTCACGCCGTGTTCACTAACCTGTTGCTCTGGTGTAATGGAGTGATGTCAGAGGCTGAACATTTCCTCAACAATCACAGGAGGAGATTAACTGCACTGGGACACGCAAACCACACCACAGGTAACCGTGTGTGTGTGTGTGTGTGTGTGTGAGAGAACAATAGTGTTTTTCAGAGTGAATGTGTGGGAGGGTTCAGAGGCCCCCCTCTTCTCAGATGGACATTCTGGCTTTTTTATCCAAAGTGAATTCAAAAGAGAGAGCATTCAACATTTTATTGTATCATACAGATTTACCTATGTGATAATATAGATAAAATATTCTAAGTGTGTTTACAAATACTTAAACTTGTAAAAAAATGCTTTTTTGTCCCTTAGAGCAGAAGTTTTCAAACTGTTTGTCAGCTGAACCCCTTTGACCTAAATCATTTATTTGAAGTACCCCCTGAGAGGCACTCCCCCCTGAGGAAGTAAACATTTCAATAATTTAATTAATAGAAAACCTCATGTTTTGAGGTTTATTAGTAGTATTTTACATAACTATAATTATTTCTAAACATTTCTTTGCTATTTTAAAATATTTCAAAGCAATGTGAATGACTTGTTTTGTACCTAACAAACTCCCTGCAATTCCCTCGTGAACCACCAGGGGGGGGCTGCTTTAGAGACAGTAACCTAAATAACCAAAAAATACTCATTTATCATAAAATAATCATCATCATTTACTCACATTCGACTACCATAGTAGGAAAAACCATAGTAGGTTTGTTCTGTTGAACACAATATGAGATATTTTCTATATATAGATCATATATAGAGAGAGAGAGGGAGAGAGAGAGAGAGAGAGAGAGAGAGAGAGAGAGAGAGAGAGAGAGAGAGAGAGAGAGAGAGAGAGAGAAGAGAGAGAGAGACAGACACAGAGAGAAGAGAGAACAGACAAGAGAGAAGAGAGAGAGAGACAGACGAGAGAAGAGAGAGCAGAGACGCACGAAAACAGAGAGAGAGAGCGACACAGAGAGAGAGAAGCAAAGAGAAGAGAGAGAGAGACAGAACAGAGAAGAGAGAGAAGACGAAAGCGAGAGAGAGAGGTGCGGGAGAGAGAGAGAGGGGAAGAGACAGAGAGACGCAGAGAGAGAGGAGAGACAGAGGAGAGAGAGAGAGAGAGAGGAGAGAGAGAGACGAGAGAACAGGAGGAGAGAGGGAGGAAGAGAAGAGAGAGAGAGAGAGACAGAGAGAGAGAGAGAGAGAGACAGAGAGAAGAAGAGAGAGAGAGAGAGAGAGAGGAGGGGGAGAGAGAGAGAGAGAGAGAGAGAGCAGACGGACTGAGAGAGAGGAGAGAGAGAGAGAGAGAGAGAGAGAGAGAGAGGAGAGAGAGCAGGAGAGAGAGCAGAGCAGAGAGAGAGAGAGAAGAGAGAGAGAGAGAGAGAGACTGAGGGAGAGAGAGAGAGGAGGACGAGAGAGAGAGAGAGCCACGAGAGCGGACGTAACCGAGAGAGAGAGAGAGGAGAGGAGAGAGACAGAGACAGAGAGAACGAGAGTGAGTGAGTGAGTGAGTGAGTGAGTGAGTGAGTGAGTGAGTGAGTGAGTGAGTGAGTGAGTGAGTGAGTGAGTGAGTGCAATATGTAAACAAACGAAAAGAAAGATAATTATAGTAATAAAATAAAATAAAGTGTTTATGTATGCAGTGCAACTTAAAGTGGTTTATAATATATGTAAATATATAAAAACAGAAATAGAGAATAGTTTAAAGGATAAATATACATGTAAGTAGCAGAATAAAGGGATATCTCTCTGTGTCTCTCTGTCTGTAGTGGAGGTGGAGCCTCAATGTAACTGCAGCACAAGCGTGTGCTCCATGTTTTCCACCAGTCTCTACTATCTGTACCCCTTCAACATCGAGTATCACATCTTTGTGTCGGCGATGTTGTTTGTCATGTGGAAGAACATCGGCCGCACGCTGGACCACCACACCAACCACAAGCGGCCTTCCACACGCAGCTCTGGCCTTCTGCTCGGGCCGGTCCTGGGTCTGCTGGCTCTGGCCAGCTCCATCACAGTGCTGGTGGTGTATCTCATCCACGTGGAGAAGTCCGTGCAGACGCGCGAGGCGGCCGTTTCCATGTTCTACTGCTACGGGGTGGTGATGCTGGTGTGCATGTGCGGGGCCAGCGGAACCGGACTCCTCATCTACCGGATGGAGGACTGGCCCATGGACACTGGGCAGAACCCGTCCCGTGCGCTGGACTCGGATCTGTTGCTGGGCTCGTCGCTGGGCTCGTGGCTGATGTCATGGTGCAGCGTGGTGGCGGTCGGAGCGAGTCAAAGTTCTCCTAGCTACCGCTGGACGTGTCTGGCCTACTCTCTTCTGCTGGTTCTGGAGAAGTGCATTCAGAACCTCTTCATCGTGGAGTCGCTGTACCGCATGCGCACAGATCCGGCCGGGGGTGAGGAGGGTTCCGGGTCGGTGCCTGAGATCTTCTCTGTGGCCTCTTCGATGGTTCCGCCGTACGACGGCATCGTAAACCGGGCATACGAGACGCAGGACAAGCGCTGCGGTCCTCTGGAGAACGAGGCGCACGAGAACCGTCAGGTGTACAGCAGGAAGTGCTCTGGAGTTACACTTCCTGTGGAAAACAGCCTAAACGTGACACCTGGAAGAAAGAGACAGGTCCTGAAGAACATCACCATCTTTCTCTTCATGTGCAACATCTCGGTAAGATTTGACACCGAAGCAGAAAGTCACAGACAGAATCTTTGGGTGCTATCGTACACCCGGCGCAAGTGTTTTTGCTAGTTTCAGCCCGACGCAGTTCTCATTTTAAATAGACTGAAATAGACTGTGCCGTAGACCAACTCAAACCTGCTCTAAAGTCTAAAGTCAACGGCGCAATATTTTTTTGTTATTTAAAGAGCGCGTTAGTAGAAAGTGCACCTCTGGGCGGGTCCACAACGCGCGAGGGAAGCGCAGCAGCACACAAACATTTTTAAATATGAAACAATAAAAGATTAAAATGTAAAAGTTGATTATTGTATACACAAATATAAAAATGCCTACATGTCACCTCGGGCAGCTTTGGTGGATTCCTGCTTGTCCCGTTTTAACTTCTCGCACGAGCAAATCAGTTTCTTCGCTTGAGAAGCGTTCAGCTTTTCCTCCAACAAACTCCGCCATGTAAATAGCGAATCCGCCGTGGCGAGAGCGCAACTGCCTCTTAAAGGACTGTTTTCCCTTCGACCCGTTAAATTAGCAGCGGATTCGGACACGCCCTGAGTGCACCCTCGCCATGCGCTTTAGACCATGCGCTCAGATCATCAACTCGTGCTTATTTAATGTTTAACCACAAAAAATGTCACTGAATTTAAAATAAAAATGAAAACAAAAAATCAGGGTAAATGGGTAGTCAATGCTTAACGTACGTAAACTAATGCAATCTAAAAACTGTAGAAGAATGTGGTACAAAAAGCGTTAGATGGAGATATCTAAACCTGTCTCACACTACATATTGAATGAGATTTAAGCGTGAGGTGTGACGTCTTGTTTCTCGTCTTCAGTTGTGGCTTCTCCCGGCGTTCGGCTGTCGTCCGCAGTATGACAATCATCTGGAGCAGGAGATGTTCGGCTTCAGCGCGTGGAGCACCGTTCTGAACGTGGCCATTCCTCTCAACCTCTTCTACCGCATGCACTCTGTGGCGTCTCTCTTTGAGGTTTTCCGGAAGGTTTGAGCATGTCGAGAACGACGACGTGTTTTCACATGAATGACAGAAGCATGATGCTCACAGAGACTAAATTAAGTCAGAGATGAATGTGGAATGATCAGGACTTCTATACAGTATAAATATATATATATATATATATATGTATGTGTGTGTATCAATAGAGATGTGTGTGTATATCTGGTGCTCTCACACACACACACACAGACTGTCATTCAGAGTTTATTGATTGATGATTGACGTGTGTGTAATGAGCCATAATGAAGATCTAATGAAGTTCTCATAGGTTTCATTGGTTGTTAGAGACGCTTCATAACTGGAATTTAACACATCTCAGGCCATGAAGACCACACACTCACTCACACACACACACGCACGCACGCACGCACGCACGCACGCGCACACACACACACACACACACACACACACACTTATGTTTACATGGCCAAACAGATCCACTGAATTCAACACTGACATGTTCACAGATCTCAGATCGGTGTTTGATTCAATAATAATGGAAGATGTTCTCATATGGAGTTTGTGAATGTTTCTTCTCATCTCGTTGTTGCTGATAAACACTGTGTCATTGTGCGGACAAATCTCACAAAACAACACATCATCATGCCCGCATCACATTTACCCCTATGGAAGCTTCCATACTATGGAAGCATATTGGTAGCTATTTTCAATTTGAAATGCAATACGCAAAATGGCAATACAATTGGGTACTTAAATATACATTTTAAATAACATATGCGCTACATTAAGTGCAAAATGGAAATAAAATGTCAATTACATTTGTCAGTTCCTACACTAGTTTTAATATGTTATTTAAATGGATATTTTTAATGCTCTTTAAGTTGCAAAATCAAATGAATGTGTTTATGATGAAAACGTGTATGTGCAAGCGATTTAACGCTTTTATCATCTCTGCAGTCGTACGTGTTTTCAACACCTCAAAACAACACACTTAACGAGTGATGCTGGCTCCGCCCTCACACAATGACGCTTTACCGGGGAGGGGGCGTGGCCAGCTCGAAATGCATTTTCAAGTCCACATTGAATTTTGCAACACCCAATGAGCTGTGTGTAAATGAAAATGCAATCCCAAATGTTCAACCTGTTAATGTTAATGCATTTAGGGAAAATAACATTAGAATTTTCAGTTTGCTACAGTTTTGCTTGACTATCTTAAACATATATAATCAATCCGGGGAATGCATTTTCATTTTAAATTTGCAACTTAAAGAGCGTTAAAAATATCCATTTAAATAACATTAAAACTAGTGTAGGAACTGACAAATGTAATTGCAATTTTATTTTCATTTTGCACTTAATGTTGCATATATGTTATTTAAAATGTATATTTAAATACACAACTGCATTGTCATTTTACATACTGCATTGCCGCATTGCATTTCAAATTGAAAATAGCTACCAATATGCTTCCATATTACCCCAACATCAAAGGAATCAAATACAACATGATGATGTGAAGGAGGTGAAATTCACAATGAAACCATTCCTAAAGGTTCTTACATGAGCTTCATAAGCAAAGCCAGTTTCTTTTAAGATAACATTATTTGATGGATTTTATTTTTGAGATGTGACGCTCCTGACAGGTTTGGTGATGTTCAGGTCTCTTTTCTCCTCATGTTTATATGCTGCATTATAATGTCAATGTGTTAAATTGTTTAAAGCATGGTATAAATGTACAATGTCTTGTTCTTACACGACCGTGTTTTGAAAGAGAAACGATTGTGAGACAGTCAGATCGAAACGTGAGTGTTTGATGGATTTCTGATGGAATAAATGATTTCTGTGTTGGAAGAGGATTGTTTGGTCTGGTGATTCAGTTTCTCAGCTGCAGCTGAACTCGCACGTTTGTAAAGTTCTCCAAACAAACGAAATAAATATAAATAAAGGCCACGACAGCTCGGTGAAAAGACTTCAGGATCACAGACATTTTGATCATCAGTCGTGGCCTAATGGTTAGAGAGTGGGACTCGTGACCAGAAGGTTGCCGGTTGGATTCTCAGGGCCGGTGGGTAACGACTGAGGAGCCCTTGAGCAAGGCACCTGACCCCTACTTGCTCCCCGGGCGCTGCAGTGATAGCTGCCCACTGCTCCGGGTGTACGTGTGGTCACCACTTGTGTGTGTGTTCACTACTCTCTGGATGGGTTAAATGCACAGGTCACATTTCGGGTATGGGTCACCATATCTGACTAATAGGTCACTTTCACTTCACTTTCCTCAACGATCCTTCATCATCATGCGTTTGTTATGGGATCCTCATGACATTCAGTGAATATTCAGACTGTAATGTCAGTTATTTTATGTGAATCACATCACAGTCCAGTGTGTATTCGGGCTGTCACGCTCTGATGAAGAGATTTGCAGCAGTAATATCTGTGTCAATGAGAATGAGAAAAACAAACACAGACGTGCCTTCAGAACTCCTCGTGAGTCCCAGCTGTCTGTCTGTCTGTCTGTCCTGTAATCCCATCATTTCACCGCTGATCCAAACACAAGCACAGACAGACGGGCTGATGTTTGACAAAGAAATTAATATGTTGTATATTATATTTGTGTTGAAGTAAATCTTCAGGATAAAAGAATGACATCCTTCCACCAGAATCTTGTCTAAATTTATAGGGGCGGTTTCCCGGACAGGAATTAGGTTAGTCTAAGTGTTTGTTAAATGAGGACATTTAGGAAGATTTACAAACATGCTTTACAAATAAACATTACGTGTGTGCACTTTGGGACCATACAATTGCATAACTGTAGCTGTATTTGCATAACTGGAAACAGCTGTGAGATATTAATAATAAAGGTCCTGGAAAGGTTTTTCACAGCGATGCCCCAGAAGAACCATTTTGGTTCCACAAAGAACCATCTCTTTCTTACCTTTTCATAATCCGAAGAACCTTTATTCACCACAAAGAACCTTTTTGTGAAACAGAAAGGTCCTTCAGATGTTAAAGGTTCTTTGGAACCATTTAGACAAAAAAGGTTCTTCTACGGCATCGAAGAACATTTTGAAGCACCTTTATTTTTAAGAGAGTACAGTTTTAAGAGAATGAAAATTTGACACAAACTAACTAATGCACGAAACATTACAACATTCATCCAAAGCTTTTTTTAGAACTAACTGGAGTATAATGAAACAAAATTCAAACAGAAAACAAAGTGACATTAAAGACAAAGAAAGAAATGTCAATTACAAAACGATATATCAAAGAAAATGTTATTTGTAGGTTCTGTTTCTGGATATAGAAGATAAAAATGTCAACCTCCACAAAAATATTGAAGATTCACCCATCAAACTTGCACAACATTTACAGATTTACATTACATTACAATGCCCAGATACATTATTTCCATTTCTTTTTTCTCTTTCAATTTAAAGGCACTTCATTAGTATGACTATGTACTTATAACATTGCCAAAGCATTATACATGTGCATAAAACAAGAAACATGCATATATATATACATATGTGTGTGTGTTGAGCCTGCAGGTGGCGATACCCACATCCTGATGCGCGTGATGAAAATAATCAAAGCTAAAAAAACGTCAAAATGCGCACGAAATGTCACATTATATGAAATATCACAATAAACCGCTGCTAGGCTACTATCAACCACGAGTGAACTGTACCAACTGTCCATTCCTTGAAGAAAATTAACCACAGCTTTACTCCAAAAAAGTAGACCTAATGATGACCACAAACGAACTATTATGGTTTCGTTGCCGTAAATCACGGTATATGTATTAATCAATCAGCCAATGGACTTTCACTATAATAAAAGCACAGTTAATATTCGTGAGGGTTTAACAGCAATAATGTTGATATGAGATTAAGATTGAGTCTGTGATTGTGATGGAGTCTAAACACGGATTATTTTGCGGATTTCATTCATTCATTCATTCTGCTCATGAATCTCTCTCTCTCTCTCTCCCTCTCTCTCTCACCCTCGAGCTTAAAATAGCAGTGAGGATTTTCCGCGCGCTCAGACAGAGGTCATACGATCCTCGAGCTTCACGCGACCTTCAGCGCGCGAACGAACCGGACCGAAACCGTTCGTTCATCGGAACAGATCGGCTTCGACTTCACTTTTTCCTCGTGTACCAGATCATGCGGGTGACCGCGCCAACACACGGACCCGATGACGACCCGTGACCTCACCGGGACTCGCGATGTCCAGCCGAACCGAGTCCGAGACGCGAGGGATGTTCGCCCGCGCGCTCACCGGATGCCTGCTGTGCGCGCTGATTCTCTGGACGCTGTTCGGGAACATCCTGGTGTGCGCCGCGGTGCTCCGGTTCCGCCACCTGCGCACCAAAGTTACGAACACTTTCATCGTGTCTCTGGCGGTCTCGGACCTGTTCGTGGCCGTGCTCGTGATGCCGTGGAAGGCGGTGGCGGAGGTGGCCGGGTTCTGGCCGTTCGGCTCGTACTGCAACATCTGGGTGGCGTTCGACATCATGTGCTCCACCGCGTCCATCCTGAACCTGTGCGTCATCAGCGTTGACCGCTACTGGGCCATCAGCAGCCCGTTCCGCTACGAGCGCAAGATGACCCAGCGCGTGGCGTTCGTGATGATCGGCGTGGCGTGGACTCTGTCCGTCCTCATTTCGTTCATCCCGGTCCAGCTGGATTGGCACAAGGCGGCCGCGGAGACGAACGCCAGCGGCACCGGCGACAACTGCGACTCGAGTCTGAACCGGGAGTACGCCATCTCGTCCTCGCTCATCAGCTTCTATATTCCCGTGGCGATCATGATCGTCACTTACACGAGGATCTACCGGATCGCGCAGATTCAGATCCGGAGGATCGCCTCGCTGGAGCGCGCGGCAGAGCGCGCGCAAAGTTGTCGGACCAACCGGCTCGCGTGCCAACACCACACCACGCTCAAAACCTCCATCAACCGGGAGACCAAACTTCTGAAGACTCTGTCCATCATCATGGGCGTGTTCGTGTGCTGCTGGCTGCCCTTCTTCATTCTCAACTGCGTGGTTCCGTTCTGCGACAAACCGACCGGCGCTCCGGGCTCGGGTCTCCCGTGCGTCAGCGAGACCACGTTCGACGTGTTCGTGTGGTTCGGCTGGACCAACTCCTCGCTCAACCCCATCATTTACGCGTTCAACGCCGAGTTCCGCAAGGGTTTCGCCAGTCTGCTGGGCTGTCGGAACCGCTGCTCCGGTACTCCGGTGGAAACGGTCAACATCAGCAACGAGCTCGTGTCCTATAACCAGGACACGCTGTTCCATAAACAGATCGCGAACGCGTACGTCGACATCATACCCAATGTTGTGGGCTGTATTGACGCCGAGGACGCGTTCGACCGGATCTCGCAGTTTTCTCACGATAACGACGTTTGCTCGGACTCTGAGTGTGACGCGGACGCGCGCGCGTCTTTCACTCCGAACGGAATTCACGGGCCGACGTGAACTTTTGAGTTTTGAACGGGATGCTGGAGCACGGCGTCATCTGAAGACGCTCGTTTTGAGAATCGGTCGTTGCGGTATAAAAGCAGACATCGACATTCAACAACTGACATTGATATGGATGAGACCTGCTGACTACTGTAACAGCACAACGCACGCAGACTCACACACGGATCAGTGACACACAACTGCTGGAGAGATTCTACACATGCGCTTTTTGCCTTACACTCGGTGCAATATTAAACGCTAATGAAGATACACTTTCATCACAGAACGCCAAAAACTGAAGTGCCCACTGGAGCGCAGACACACTTCAGCTGCGTGCCAGTCTTCGTTTCCTCTGCCAGGAGCGTCTGCGCAGGCGCAACACTCCTACGGTATTACAACCAACATGAGCTAATATCTTTTTAAAAACGGATTAATTTATTTAATTAAGAAAACAATGATGTGCTGCTGTTGTTCTTATGAATGAACTGGTGAGAAAAACAAACACTTTCAGTATTGTGTGTGTGTTTACAGTGAATGTGTGAAGAGAGGATTTACGTGGTGAGATGTGATGTTGTGTTTCATTACTGTAACGTTTGTTGTTTACAAAGGCAAAGCCTGTAGATTAACTGTAACTGTGGCACTGAAACCATGAAACGGTTTCTAAACTTTGACACTGTAATATTGTGTGTTTCACACACTGGACCGCAGGAGTTCCATGAATGTAGGCCTATATCACGATAGTCACGCGCACTCTGATGGTTTTCAATAAAAAGATTGTTAAAGAATCATTTTGTGTGATGTTGCAGTAGCTCAGGTGTCTGTCAGAGCTGCTTTCGAACTGTTCTAAGTAGATTTTTCTTTTACGAAATTGATGGACGCTACAGTCAGAATTCTGCTTAAACACGTGCATAACACTGAAAACATTTCTGCTCACATGTTTCACCCGAGGACGTTTAACAAGAGAAGCACAAACACATGAGCTTAGAGAGGCACTCAGTATATTTATTTTCACTCCGTATACTCGTATCTTTGCTGTACTGCTCAAGCCTCCGATGTTCAAATTTCCTGTTTTTCAGGAATGACAATAATTTAAATGATTAAATACGCTGTTAGCAAAGTTGACAAGCACTTTTTAATACGTTTTACTGGTTAGATATTTGCAAAACCCGTGACAAATGTAAAGGGTGATGTCAAAAATAAAACGAATGAAATATGGAGATATGAGCTTTCAGAAGGACAGCAGCGAGATGTTCCCACACCAAACAGCCCAGCAGAGACTCGAGCGTGAACTGGGCTGTGTTTTGCTTAAATGTAAATTAAAGTCTCTGTGAGATTCCAGTAACAAGCTGAAATCCCGAAGTTCAGGGGTCTCGAAACAAACACAGAGAGACCGAGACAGGACGAGTATTTCCAGTTTCATGTGCCTGAGGTAAAACAGTTCTCAACATATTCATATTCATCTTCAGTCCAAGTCAAACACCTGCTCTCTGCTGTTTCCACTCGCTGGCATGACAAATACATTTATGTGCCAAATCATTTACAGCTCGTATCTGCGCACAAAAAAACATCTGGCCAAGAGATGAAACAAACCTACAAACACAAGACATCTAAATAAAGATATATTCATAAGATAAACATTCATGTGTTCAGTATGACGGCTGCAGAAACAACAGTGAGCCAGAAAACCACAGCCAGACAAATCAATATCACAAGACCTCAGGTGTCTGAGTCAGTTATTAAAATGTATTATTATTAATAAAATGTTAAAATATTTATATGATGTTGAATCGGAGTTATTCGTAAACTTGAGATCCAAACAGCACCGGCGAGTGGCCCTTCAGGTACAGATACCTTCATGAGTTCTGTTCTCAGGTCAGTGTTTAAACTGGATGTCTGTGGTTCATTCTGAGATGTGTCAATACTTCATTAGATTGTGTAATACAGCACACACAAACACACACACTTTCTGTGCGAGTGTGTCAATCACCGGAATTATTCTGACCTTCTAATGGGATTCAATCCAGGAGAAATAATTCATGAAAAATTCCTTCATCTGATCTGCTGCTAAAGCACAAAAAACCATCACGTCGTCCTTTAACTGGAAACACTGATACAGACGCTCGATCAATAAAACAAATGTACAGACACTGAGATGAGCTGCTGTACTCTCACAAAAAACATCTCTGATTATAAATCTGACTCACACAAACACTGATGAAGAGAAACCCTAAAATCACTACTTTCAGCTGGTCTGCAAAAATCAATGTGTAGTAAAGAGCTGTGCAGAAACCAAGAGGGTCTCCTGCTCCACCGGGAGATGAGGAGCCACAATATTCAACAAGTTCATAAACTGTGAAGCAGACGTCTCCAAAAGCGGTTCATCGATGCATCAGTGTAAAAATTCCTTTTATCACTTTTAGTTTGTCAAGCACACACGTCGTCTGTTTGTTCTTGTATTATATCTGTTGTTTAAAGTGGAGGTAACATGCTATTTCAAAGGTTTCGGAAAGTTTTTCCAACATGGATTCCCGTTTCGTAACCAGGGCTCTTAGTCCCTTATTGGACAATTCTCCCGGAAGAGCACAACCACACATCATCCAGCCAGAGTGAGAAAGAGCACGACCATCAATGCCGCTTCACTCGGCTGACGGAAGTTCAGCTAATATCTAATATTCAGAAGGTTATATAAACGCTGGATATAACGCTGGATTTGGAGATGGTTTGAGACTGATAGATGGAGCGGTCCCAGCGCTAAAAGATGCCGGACATGAAGCGCACGCGGTGAGTCAGACTGAGTCACATGTCTGTGTTCATGGAAACAACATGAAGGGATTCATGTGATGATGTGTTGTGTGCTCGTGCTGTAGTTCCGCCTCCATGCGCTCGTGTTCTTCTGGAAATAATGGTACAGCGGTGTCTCTCTTTTATAAATGTGATCAAACTAAACACTCTTCAAAGATACGACGCATGTAATACTACTGTACAGACACTCAAGATTAATGTGAGATTGGCAGAAACTGTGTGTTGCGTCATCTTTAAGTCTGATGTTGGTGTGGTTTCTAGAATTTAGTGGTGCACATGAGCAGGTGTGATGTCAGTAATAAACACACACACACATGTCTGGTTTACTATCCCCGTGGGGACAGTCCACAGGCGTAATGTTTTTATACTGTACAAACTGTATATTCTATCCCCTATCCCTAACCCTAAAGATCATAGAACACTTTTTGCATTTTTAGATTTGTAAAAAATATTATATATAAAAATGTCCCCACAAGGACAAGAGTTTTGTATATTGCCATCTTTGTGGGGACATTTTGTCCCCATACCGTAGGGTTTACCCTTCCCACACACACTTACACGCACACGCGCACACACACACCTACACACACACACGGCACCTCGTACCACCAAACACATACACATACATGCACAAACCGGTTGTAGATGCTCAATGAAAGAGAAGCGTCTCAGATGACAGAACAAGCCCTCCGGGACCGAGAACCAAACATTAGAAAACAAATGACTCTTAAAGGGGAATAAGAGACGGTGTGTTACAGAGATACAGAAACACAGAACCAACAGCCTGCAAAATCCTTCAAAATATCAAACCAGTGACCAGAACTTAACAGAGAAAAGAAGAAAGCTCTGACACAGAGAGAACAGAGATGATCAAGACAGTGATTTGACTGAATCAAATCAAAGCTGAGAAACACTTTCACTGTGTCTGTACACCAGAGAAACAAGAGAAATATATTTTTCACAATTTCATTCTTTACCGACTCAACTTCATCCTTTTCTATTTTAACATGCAGTGTACCTGTGCAAACACACGTGAGGTTTTAGAGAAACTGAGATGAGGATTCTGTCAGTTCACTCTGTAAAACTGATCTGAGTGTCATGTCACTGTTGGGATGTAATTCATCATGTGTTGTCATGCGTCATGTGAGCAGAGCAACACGACAAGCATTAGAAACAACACAACCAGATTTGTTTCATTTCATTTGTATATTGATTCGATCAAACAAGCTCTAATGTCATACTGCACCATGAAATACAACCACAAAACAATGAACAAGAGAGCGAGAGAGAGATTTTTAACAAAACTTTATTACATTATAACAATAAGGACCTGAAAATTCATACTAACATTAATAATATTAAATCCACATGAAATCAAAACCCAACTCCTCCTCCACCACAGTACAAAACAAACAGTTATAACACCACTGCAATTTAAAATGTTCAATATCATTCATAGCTTTATAGTAATTGAACTCCACAACAATTCTTGACTTAACAAGAGCTTTCAATAAAGGTATAATTTCTTGACTATTCTTATTCCCTATTCTGCTCTTCCTTGTTTTGTAAATTGCCAGCTTGACTTGTCCAAACAGAAAATTAATCATTTGCCATTTAATCCTCTGCTTTTGGTTGTACCCTGCCCCCAAAACAAAAACATCAGATGTAAACTTCATCCCACATTTTCCACATAGCAACTTCAAAAAGTTAAACAACATCTGAAGTCTTACACACTCTAAAAAACAATGAAAAACAGTTTGGATTAATATTTGAAACAAATGCATTAACAGCCACAGCCCCATGTAATATCCTCCAATGCAAGTCGCCAGATCGTTTTATCAATGGGGGTTTATTCAGCACCCTCCATACAGGTTTTATTTCATCCTTCATCCCAAGTTTGTCCCTCCAAACTGTATCAGTCCTCCCATTTAATGTTCCTTTATTTAAAACTTTAACAACACACTTATACATAACTTTCCCTTCAACTTCGTACAAATCTAAATTGTCCAGTCCATTGAGATCCAACAAAGGACCAGACATCAAAAGGTCTTTTGAATATCATAATAACTCTTCCACTCTTAAAATCCTTTATTAAAGACAGTTCCTCATTTGTCAACCTTGACTTCCACAACTCTAGTATGTTTAATGTGTGACGTATTGACCTTTGACCCAGCAATGTGGCCACTGCATCTACATATTGCTCATCTTAGGTCCAGCAACATTAACTATGTGCCTCAATGTCACAGCCTTGGAAGCACATAACGTTTGCGTAAATCCAGGAAACTTCTCTCCGGCAATATCCATACAAGCTCCTTTGATAAGAGGTTCTTTTAGTAGCCAGTACACAGATTTGGTTGCCTCCAACTTGCAAACATTTCAAAGTCCCCACACTTTAAAAAGTCCACGGTAAAACTGAGGTATTCCAGCCAGTCGTAGCTGTTTAGCATCCATGAGAAACAGTGTAGCATCCAATCCCAGTCCATCTACATTTTGTAGAATTAATTCTGCCATCTTTCTCCACACCAAATTCACAGGACCAGTCAAAAACTTCTGAATAAATTGCAGGCGAAAGGTGGCGTGCCTACTTGGTAGATGTACCAGTCCTCGTCCCCCCTCTTCTTTCGGAAGAAAGATAACACTTTGAAGGATCTAGTGTAGATTGTCCCAAACAAAGTTCACTAAAATTGTCTGTAAATGGGACAATAATCCAGGAGGTGGATCAATACAATCTAATCTATGCCACAATGTTGAGGCGAAAAGATTATTAACAATTAGAACCCTCCCTCTAAAAGACAATTCTAAATGAATCCATTTCCATTTCTTTAGTTTACCTTCCATTTTTTCAATTACTCCTTCCCAATTCCTTTGTTGGGTATTTGAATCCCCAATATAAACACCCAAGTACTTAAAACCTTCCCTCTTCCAAATCAACCCATCAGGTAATCCTGGTGGCCCTTCCTCCCATTTTCCAACAATTACTGCTTCACTTTTCAGATGAAATTACCCCGAAATTGTTAACAACAGAAATTAACTGGTTAACATCTTGTTGCCCATTCACCATAACCATTACATCATCAGCATAAGATAATATTTGGTGCTGTATACCGTGGTGCAGTACCAAGCCTTCAATCTTTGATCTTAGTTTACTTAGCATTGGTTCAATGGCTAGTGAATAGAGCATACCAGACAGAGCACAACCTTGTCTGATCCCTCTACTAACTTTAAAAGGGGCGCTTAAACCATTCAGTTCCATCTTCAGTAAACTTTCAATGTCTTGGTACAACACTTTTAACATATCAATAAAACCGGAACAAAAACCAAAAGCTTCTAAAGTGTCCCATAGATACGGATGTTCGACTCTATCAAATGCTTTTTCTTGGTCAATGGAGATAAATCCCAAATTAACCCCCACAAGACTTGAAACACTCAAAACATCTCGTATGAGACCGACATTATCTGTAATTGATCTGCCCGGCACACAATATGTTTGGTCAAAGTGAATGACCTGCCCCATCACTTCTCTCAACCTATTAGCCAGAGACTTAGAAAGAATTTTAAGATCAGACTCACAGGTTGCCAGTTTTTAATCTCCTGCAAATCGCCCTTTTTTGGAAGCAATGTAATCACTGCCCTCCTACAGCTCAGAGGCAAAGAGCCACCAGACAAACTTTCCTATCCCATAGACTACCATTATAAAAAGTCCATATGGTTATCTTTGCAGTACAGTGTCGTAGAGAAGAGGGGGTGGGTTCATTTCACTCAGACAACCAATCAGTGTCACAGGATCATCTTAAAGCTATTAAGCCACGCCCATAGCAACCATTTACAGCAACCTAGCAACCGATCCCATTGACTCCCATTATCAAAAGTTCATATGGATATCTTTGCAGTACAGTGTCGTAGAGACGAGGGGGTGGGCACGTATTACTCAGAGGGGGTGGGCACGTATTACTCAGGCAACCAATCAGTGGCCCAGGAAGTTCATTAAGCCACGAAGCCCATAGCAGCCCATAGCAACAAAACATCTTAACTTAGCAACCGTTTAACAACACCTACATCTCTTCATCAGAACATCATAGAGAGATGGGGGTTGGTTTGTTTCACTTGTGGGTTGAAGCATCATCAGTTGGCATATGCCAAGCCACGCCCATAGCAACCAAATACATTAGCCCAGCAACCGTTTAGTAAGCCCTATAACTCTGTATCTTAACATCTTAAGACTCATGGGGGTTGGTTAGATTCATTAAAGTGACCTATTAGTCAGATATGGTGACCCATACCCGAAATGTGACCTCTGCATTTAACCCATCCAGAGAGTAGTGATCACACGCACAGCAAGTGGTGACCACACGTACACCCGGAGCAGTGGGCAGCTATCACTGCAGCGCCCGGGGAGCAAGTAGGTTTGCTCAAGGGCACCTCAGTCGTTACCCTGGAATTGAACCGGCAACCTTCTGGTCACGAGTCCGACTCTCTAACCATTAGGCCACGACTGCCCATTAGTACTTAGTGTCATCACCCTAGTGCCGAGTTTTGTATATTATATTGTATTTGTCAATAGATCCTCCTAAACATCCCACATTGCTCTTTTAAATTGAAATTGAGAGGACCTCTGGGAAGAATGAGTTTTTAATTTCATGATGTTCTGCAGAATCAGGACCCAAAGATCATCAGTTCTATCGCTGTGAATTTTATTATTTTAAAGAATTCCTACACACACACTTTCAAAACCACCATAATTAAATTAAACCAACATTATTTTTAAATCTCTTCTTAAAACATTTTATTTTACGATTGCTTTTACTTGATTATTCATGTTATGTTGTATTGTTTATTGAATAACTTTTATCTTTGTACGGTGTTCTTATGGTTTGCTGTAAAGCGCTTTGAGTTATTGAATTGAATTATTATAAAACAACAGACATTCTGGTTAAACACTTTGTGTTTTCTGAGGAATTTAGTCTGAAGAAGGAAACACGCATATGATAATGTTTCTCAACTGATGTCAAATAAAAATCTACTGATGACTTTAAACCGAACATCAGAATCTCTTCGGAGTTCACATTCGTTCGCAGCGTCACACTCAGCTGTTGTTGTGTTTTTAAAGTTATTCTGCAGTACAAACTCTTCAGAATGAATTTTCCATTTCCGTGTCAGTGTGTTTGATGCTGTTGGCTGCGTGTGTGTCGGTCTGCTGGCGTCCGCTGCGCTCCAGAGCGTCCTGCATCTCTGTGTCCGTCTGATCCGACACTCCGTTCATCTTGGCAAAACTCTGGCTGATCTCCATAAAGGTTTTGTTTTTGGTCTCTGGCAGAACGAGGAGCAGGTAAACGGCACCGGCCACACACACCACCACAAACAGCAGGAAGGCAAACGTCTGCAGCGCCTCCTGCAGGCGCACATCAACATCACACTGTCATACTGTACACGTAAACACAAACATCAGCTCTGTTTTAAACACTAGAAAAACAGCCTGATGTCTTCTGTCTAGACAGCTGCCCTGTAAGAACACAGGCAAATGGAAATGAAGCTTCAGAAAAAAATCAAACCACAGTCTCATGTTGATCTGAAGCAGCACTCTTTTGCTCGATTTTGAAGTTTTTTAAATATTGCATGAATTACAGTAATATGTTATAAAGTTGTGCGCACAAACACACACGCACAAACACGCACACATGCGCACAAACACACACGCACAAACACACACGCACAAACACGCACACATGCGCACAAACACGCGCACAAACACACACGCACAAACACACACGCACAAACACACACGCACAAACAGGCACGCAGAGATGGGCAGTATTTTAATTACATGTATTTGAAATGCGTATTTAATTACTTTTGAGTATTTTGTAATTTGCATTTTCTTTAACAAAAAAAGTTAAATGTAATTTGTAATTAAATACTTTGAGAGATTGTATTTTGTATTTTAAAATACTTAAATACTTTTTCAAATATGTCATTTTATTCTTGCCTACAATAACTTCACCAGGTAGTGGTGGCACCACTGTTCAGAAAGTGGTGGGGCA
>NC_079902.1:24176140-24198844 GCF_024868665.1 Triplophysa rosa
CACCAGTCAAAACAAACGGGATGCCACCTAACAAAACACACAGACAACTCATGTTTCAGACCGTGTGTGTGTGTGTGAAACACACTTTTTGTTTTGTATCGTTTGTCTGTTCTATTGTTTTTATATTACGCTAATGATGTTTTCTAACACCTAAACCGAAGCTGCTTCCCACAATGTACCTGATCTCAGGTTTAACTGTTATTGTGAGAGTATTCCATCTCTTCACACACGCATCCACCCTTTAGTTTGACATTTAACAAATGACAGTTTTCACTTTAATGGAAAAGAGATGGTGTGTATCACACGCACGCACGCACGCACGCACGCACGCACGCACACACCCACACACACACACACACACACACACACACACACACACAGATATAATGGTAGATATAATGATGGTTTATAGCGTATGAATGGTTCCTAAGATGCCGTCTGTCTGATAGCTTGTGTAATGAGGATTTGACAGCTCATCTATTTTTAATCATTTGCTTCCATTTTTTGTTGTTGGGGAAAGCAGCTCCAGCACATCTCGATCAGTCTCTTAAAAACCACCATCTGCACACTCGCGCGCGCGCACACAACACACACACGCACGCGCACACACTGCTTCACTGCATCATTACATAAACTATGACATCATCAGCGGTGGCCTTGCGGATAGATCAGCTGATCTCAGGTTCTCCCCTGGAACTCGAGGGACTTCAACGCCACGCCACTCTCACCTAAAGCTTCATGTTTAAGGGAACAGTCTGAACCAATCAGGACACAAGCCCCGCCCACTGCGGTGATTCTGCACTCACAGGACGTCTGTCCACAGCTCAGCTCGTCTCCCTCGTGGCCGGCACAGCAGCTGTGTTCACCCTGAAGCTCAGAAATCATCCAACCACATCAAAAAATCCCTCTGCAATGTGTTTTCCTCGTGTCTCACTTTTCTGTAAATGTGCGTGGAACACTAATGTTTGGTTTAAACCAAACATGTCACAACACGTGTTTTTCTGCAGAACTCACTGATGACGCGAGTGAAATAAAGCGGATGTGAAGCATTTATGTTTGACATCCAGATTCACTGGAAATAAAACACACATGACACCGAACTGTCACAAAGACAATCATCAAGGTGTCATCACGTAAACACATCTTGACCATTCAATCTGTAATGTTTCATCCAAAGCATCATGACCAACCTTTGATTTTTACCCATCATTTCTTTTAATAACATTACTGTGTTTAGACTTATAAAAATAAATATATAACTTTACTAATACTCTGAAACATCCACTACAGACCGTTTCATCGGACGCGCACACTCGCCTGACCCCCAGTTAACTTCCGGTTTGTGTTTGGCCTGTGTCTAATAATATAACTATTTATATTTTATCTAATTGATGTTAATATTAATTTGTATTATTATTTTACTGTATAATAGTTGTATTAAATAAACGATTTGTTGAATTTTGTTGAATGTTCATTTGATTAAATAAACAATTTGTTGAATGTGTCCTGTAGTTCGGTCGCATTTAAAGAAAGCGTGTGGTACACTGACATCTAGCGGTTGAGTTTGGTATCGCAGTCTAAATTCAGAATATTGGAGAGACAAGTTTAGCCAAGTAACGCTTCTTCTCGGTTTCTTTTTCTTGTTATCAGAAATCATCTACAGGCGCTCCATTGTTTGTGAATGTGTACCGGAAGTTAAATTTGGGTCACAAAGTGCGCATGCGCAGTAACGTTTGTTTTTTTGTTTAGATGAAACAGTCTATAAAACAAATAATCACCAGAATCAGGCATGTTTTAAGGTATAAGAATTTAGTTTTCCTCAATTGTAAGTCGCTGCATTTGCTAAATCCTTACATGTACAGTATAAAGGGTTACAGGATTTATGACTAAAAATATAATTTTAAGATTTAAATTCTCTTAAATCATGGGCTTGTTTGTGTTAAAGGTCAATTTGCACCATGCGCACGCACGCATGCACACAGAAATTATTCTGGTTGTGGGCAGTCTGAGATGAATAAAGTTGAAGTTGAATGAATGTCTGGTTTACTATCTCTGTGGGGACAGTCCATAGGCGTAATGTTTTTTATACTGTACAAACTGTATATTCTATCCCCTAACCCAACCCCTAAACCTAAAGATCATATAAATTGTACAGAACAATATTTTTTAAAAATCTAAAAATGCAAAAAGTTTTCTAAGCCTCAATTTTGGTGCCCACAGTGACACGAGTCCCCATGTGTTGTGTGCATTCAGGTTTAGGTCCCCACCGGGATACACAAACATGAACGCACACACACATGCACACGCAAACGCGCACATGTACATGCACACGCATCATTATTCTGGCTGTGGGCAGTCTGAGATGAATGAAGTGAATATTTGAACATATTTCTCTCCTCATCATTTAATCTTTGGTGTTGTGTGTTTCAGATGATAAACTGCTTTTAACATTCTTCTAAATTCTCAAACCAATGACTCAATTGTGGAGTCAGAGCTGATCACCAGCAACAGGAAAACAATTCAGAAGCTCTGACAGACAGACAGACAGACTCACCTGACATTACTGACACGCATGCACACACACGGGTGACCCTATTAACTGTCTGTCCATCATGTATCTCTGTGCCGTGTGTGTGTGTCTCACATACTCATGAATATTTATTTGTCTGGTCCGGTCAGAAGACAGTGACTCAAATGAGATGCAAACAATCTGCTAGAAAGAGACATTTTCATATTCACTAAACCTCATTCATCACACTGTATAATAACCTGATGCCTCAAGATTCAGTGAGAAAACTACACGAGGATCTTATGACACAGATTAGATTTGAATCTGAGCTAGACATTTACGCTTCTCAAACCTTATCAAGACTTCAGTTTTAATGTGTTACCATGACTGAGGGTCTTAATATTGTTAAACCTGTGCGTGTGTGTGTGTGTGTGTGTGTGTGTGGTGGGGATGAAATATTCTCACAGTAATAGCTCAGGTACTGAGATCAGGTACAGTTTACAGTCCCCATAAAGAAAACACGCTCATAAACATCCTGAATAATACTTTCATTTATATCAGAAAATGTAAAGCTGTGGGTTTAACTATGGGTTAGAAAATATCATGAGCTCTGTGTAATGAAATCAGTGCATTAAACATACAGAACGCGTGTGTGTGTGTGTGTGTGTGTGTGCGTGAGTGAGTGTGTGTGCGTGTGTGTGTGTGTGTACCTGGGCCAGAGCAGAAAGAAGCAATCAGAGCGAGAATGGAGACAAAGCTGAGATACGGCATCCATGAGAATCGATCCTAAACACACACAGAGAGAGAGAGAGAGAGAGTTAGACACCTGTGTGTGACCTGTCATTCATTATAACACAAGTCAACAAACTGGACTGGACTGAACACAAGAGGCCGTGAGAATAACACGTGACCGACCGGTCCATCAGACAGTTTGAGTAGAAAGAGAATTCTTTCCTTAAATGAGACACGCTTCAGTCACTGTTTTAATGGAACATCTGAAATAATGGAGTGATTTTTGATATATTAATGAACTGTGACCTGTGTGTGTGTGTTATTTACCTGAAAATTCAGGAAGACTGTCAGAAGACTGAAGCAGACAGCCATCGCTGAAAAGCCAAAGATTATTAACGGCCTGCGTCCAACTCTCTCGATCACTAAACCCTGAGAGACAGACAACAAACGCTGTGAATGATGCTCTGTGTCATTAAAGTCATTCTCATTTGTAAAAATGATAGGAAATGCCTTGAAAATAAAGGCTGTCATCACATCAGTCACGTCAAACACAGCAGAATTGGTTTGCTGATGAAATCTGACCTGATATTATTATCTAACAAACAACATTCAGCTTCTTTCTGAGTTCACTCAATATTCATCTGTTTGGGTTCTCTCTCTCAGACGCACGCACACACGCACGCACGCACGCACGCACACACGCACGCACGCGCACACGCACGCACGCACACGCACGCACGCGCGCGCGCGCACGCGCACACACACACACACACACACACACACACACACGCACACAGCTATCAGAGATGAACAGGTTGCTGAAGTTCTTTCTTCTGATGTCCATTGTGTCAGATCTCTTTATGCACAAATCCCATAATGCTCTCTGATATAGTGCTGTCATGCCATGCTAACAGATGACCCTTTAATTTCCCACTAGGAGAATCCGCCTTCCCTTTCTCCCAAACGTCATTACAACCATCTTCAACACACAATCAACACACACACAACGGCTAAACAACACCCAATATCACAAATACAAGAATAACACACTATTCTGCGTTATGTTTGGCACTGGGAAATTAGGTTTCATTAAAAATACTGCGAAAATAATGTAATCGCTTTTAATACCAATGTTTTTATTTAGCATTAATGAAATGCAGTAATATTGGCCTAGTGCTTAAAAACATGATCATTTTAATATTATATATTTCTTTCTTTCGATTTAGGGGTGAAATATAAATGGACATGTTGTTCAAGTGGTGCTAGTGACACATGCTGTGAGGTCACAGATGACATCAACGTTATTATCACTTGTTTCTCAGTCTATAAACTCTGAGGTGAGCAGGAATCTTCTTCACGTCAATCATCTTTCACTCATTAATTACGCTTCAGTGACGAGTCTGACAGGTGTCACTTAAATGATGCTCACCATGGACACACCACACCACCACCACTCTCAGCCAATCACACGGCTCCTCTGTGTTGTCTCATCAACGCCACGAGAACACGTGAGCCGTGACTGACAGCTGAAAAAGCCCATGTGACTTGTGTGTTTCGTGATCATGAGCTGTTCTACATGTACCATCACACCCTGTTCACCTCTTTGTCTTACATGTACAGTAAAATGATTTTCTGTGATGGAGTGTTTCATAAATCACATCTGCACACTGCAGGGGCTTTCGCTCACCGATATGATGGCCGCCAGCGTCTCGATGCCGCCCGTGCTGAGCGTGATGTAGGGAATGAGGGACTTTGTAAATCCAGCATCCTCAAAGATGCCGTTGGTGTAATACCAGATCTGCAAACACAAAGACGGTTGACAGACGCCGGCAGAGATCAGACGTGTGAGTTATTCTCCTGCGTGTTTATAAACCCACAGCGTTGAGTCCACAGAGCTGATAACAACTCATGACCACAACCACGGTGATGAGCTGCCAGCGGACCGCTCGCTTCCGGAGCAAATCCAGCGCCGCCGCCGCCCGCTGTGTGCTCTGAGCTCGGCTCTCAGCGTGAACCTCCTCCAGCTCACGAGACACGTCAGTACGACCCAGAAACACCTGGAATGCTGATCGACGGACACGGAGAGAGTTTTATTTGAGACAGTCAAATACACACAAACACACTTTTTCTGTTTAGACCCGCAGTAAATACGGTCTAGATGTCACATTGGTCAGTCAGACAGCGGTCATCAGCAAGAACCAATGAGATTTGGGCATATCAATCCACAGAATTATTCGACAGGGTCACTTGACTGAAATGTTTCTCCAGATCTGAAAGCATCTGCCGGTCGTCACCTGTCTTTTGTTTGGTCCGTGTTTCCTTTCAGGTATTTGGCTTGTTAATTGCGGATCGGGAACGCCGGCGCAAGGGTTTCCCGTTCTATTCCCGTCTCCTGTCAGATGACGTGCCCTTTCCTTTTTGGACTCCCACTTCTGTTGTTTTGTTTACTTTTGGCTCGAGCTGTTTAATCAGATCTTCTTTTCAGTATGCTTTGTTGTAAAAAAACGCAACTCTTTCCGCCAGTATGCTCGTCTGCTCCCTTTTTTTGTTGTGATCTTTTGGAATCACAACAAATACCCCATTTGACTAAAACATTTTTTGTTAATTTCGAGTTTTTTACATTTTTTTTAGGTTTGAATTTAAATTGGTTTTCATTACTGTTTTTGTGGAGAGAAGAGTATAAAATTAGTTGAGGTAATGGACAAATTGCTCTTGTATTGTCGCAATTGTGGCTGTTTTAAGCCTGTAATTAGCTTCTCTGTTAGGTTCATTTTCAATGTGAGCCGGCGGGTGAGCAGCGGCACGGCGCGTCTTGAGGACAGTTGAAATCAGGTCAACTTTATGGTAATGAGCTATGACGTGGTTCGGCCGCAACCAATCAGAAGGTAGAATTCAACCGCTTGAGAGGATTCCAGAGAACGCAGCCCTGTAAACTTTGGTCTACGTCAGAGCGCCAGCTACGTCTTTCTACAGCGTTGTTGGCAGGGCGGCCAGAGAGATTTTTGACACTCTCAACGTCGGCGGTGTGAACGCACAGTTACTCTTGCGTCTCGTGTCTTTTGAAGCGCCTCACACACAAACGCCGCGTTTTTAAGACGCTGTATCAAATTAAAAAAAAATTCTACTTTTACATGCAGCGCTGCTCATCAATGTCAGTTACAAAAGCAGTGAACCAATCAGAAGAATTTGGAGGCGGGGCAAGTGTTGCGAGCTTCTGTTTATGGTAGCAAGTTGGCATAACAACCGTTTTATTTGACGGCAACATGGCGGAGGAGGCGCTTATAGTGGCTGTGTCTGGATACCCGTGTCTCGAGACCCTCGCGTTCTAGGCTGCACTTTAAAAAAAAAACATCTGAGCGCTGCATCTCGCGAATGGCCCCCTTATGCTGGGTTCACACCAAACGCTAACAATCGCATTCCACGCTCTTTATTCCTCGCGGGAAAAGCTTGTTATTTTCACGTGAGTGACACGAAATGACAAATAGTTTCAACCTTCGCGGAAGTTGATTTTGATGTGTGTTCGCGGCAATCGCGCCGCCCGATTCGTGTCATTCGCACCGCCTGCCACGAGTTCGCGTCTGTACTCATCTTTGCAATGACTTTGTATGAAATTTACTTGCGCAAAATGCTTAATTCGCGTTTGGTGTGAACCCAGTGTTACACCGTGTCTACACCGGACGCGGCGCGATAGGAAAGTGACACACGGCTTGTTCTAATGGGACGCGTACGTCCGGTGTGGGCAAAACAAAAAATGACAATAGGTTCTAATGCGTTCTATTCAGTGTTGCCAACTCTTTTCAATGGAAATTAGCTAAAGCCTGCCCGAAAAGTCGCTAAATGTCGCCAGATGACGTCACGCGCTAGTTTGCATATCAGTGACGTCATCACGTAGCATCTGACAAGCTAAGCGCTTCAGGTCTGCTTCATATCTCTACTCTCTAAACGGTTGCATACAGTATTATATTAAAACAATACACCCAAATGCACAATAAATAGGTTCTTAATGACTATTTTTCTGATTCTTTTGGCAGACAACAAAATCTATGTAATAGTGAGTGAACTCAACCACTTAAAACTACACACCAGCAGTCACTTTCGTTGAACAGCTAAAGTCCGTTTGTGTTCATGTGTCCATACAGTCATGGCGTTTTAAATCATAAATGCTCAAACGAGGTCAATAAGTGATTAGAAACACTGTTTGTACATGCCTCTCTCATTCACGCGTCAGTGCGGTCTGAACTGAATGTGCTGCTTCTCCTGCCGCTCATAGAACTATTGTCTCTTGTCGCGTCGCATCCGGTGTAGACACGGTGTTAGGGTGTACTTAGAAGTTCTTATATTGATTTTTTTTTCTCTTTTCTTCTGATTGTTGCAATTGTAAAGGTAAGATTTGTCCGAATTCATTTTTCGAAACACTGAGATATTTTTTAAAAAGTCTTCTGCCGAAACTAACGAATTCTTCATCGTCTATTAAATTTGCCGTCAAAAGATCAGTTAATTGAAGTTGTGACGCATTATAATGTTGGTCTCACTCTTAATGATAAAAGATTGAAAGAGAGCATCAGAGTAATTTTAAGATCAGCTCTCATGGATAAATGGGTTTTACCTCCTTCAGCTGAGCCGTCAAATCCCTTTGTTTCAGCTTCTTCCACTTCCGAAATTTGAAATTCGCGATGCGGAGAAAAATGTGATTGTGCCAATATATACATTATTTCAGAACAAACCTAACATTTTATTCAATCTAAATGTTTTTGAAATGGATGACTTGGACTGAACGATGAAGAAAAATCAGCCAAAAAGAGGTCCGAATAGATTTTCAAAAAGCATCTTAGGGCGAGACCTCATGAAACTGCTAAATAAAGACAAGAGAACATTTCTCTGAATATTCTCCGTTGGGCGCTCCAGCTGGTGTCCGGCTCTGACAGCGTCTGTGTTCTTAAGTTAAAGGTGTTTCTCTCAGAGGAGATGTGTTTGATTTGAGTGCTGCTCAATCTGTCACTCACTTCACAGTGAACCACAACTAACCAGAGCACTTCAAAAGACCACAGACACACAGACAGAGAAAAGAACAGAAACTGTGTGTGTGGTGTGTGACGGCACCTCTCTCGGCCCGAGCCTCATCTCGTCGTTCCATCAGCAGGAATCTTGGACTCTCGGGCAGAAACGGCAGAACACACAACTGCAGCATCGCTGGAACAGCGAGGAACCCAAACAGAAAGTTCCATCTGCTTTCCTGCAACACAACAAATATCACAGAACAAACACACACACACACACACACACGCACACACACACACACTGTTGTTAATGTGACTGCATGATGAGTCACAGGTAAAGTGTGACGGGTCATCTTCATCTGAAACTCTCAGAGAGCATTAAATCACACATTGACATGTTCAGATGTGGATCAGGACCCGTGCGTCTGGGCTGCAGCTCACAGCATCACCTGCATCACCTTCACCTGCATGAGGAGTGATGTCACAGCCTCAGGCATCACATCATCTTCAGATCAGACACAGACTGACGGGTTCAGATCAGGGACAATCTCTCTCTGTCCTGTATCGTGACTTTTCACAGAGGAGATTGTGTGGACGACAACATCAGACACCGGCCTGGTGCCCATCAGATGACCCTCGTTTATTATAAAATATCTATTCAATAATACAATTTCCCTGTTTTAATGATTTCTACATTTATTTCACGGTTTGTTTTCTCAATCTGAAAACAGACTGTTAGTGTAAATGGACAGATTTGTCAAGACCTTTGAAGCAGCACTGAAACTGTCATTTTGACCTTCAACCATTTGGAGTCCATTGAAGGCCACTATATGGAGAAAAATCCTGGAATGTTTTCATCAAAAACCTTCATTTCTTTTTGACTAAAGAAACAAATACATAAACATCTTGGATGACATGGGGGCGAGTAAATGATCATGAAAATTTATTTTGAAAGTGAACTACTCCTTTAATCATCAAAAGAACCGACACCAGCCCGCTGAGAGTGAAATACACATGTGTGTGTGTGTGTGTGTGTGTTTGTGTGAGTGTGTGTGTTTGTGTGAGTGTGTGTGTTTGTGTGAGTGTGTGTGTGTGTTTGTGTGAGTGAGTGTGTGTGTGTGTGTGGTATATTGGGAAGAGATTTTTAAGTGTTTTGGGTAAATGTCCAGAAAAGGTCACATTACAGCATTAAGAATGAGATTTTTTGCACTACAGTAATGACAATTTGCTTCTCTGTCATGACAATAATGTCACAATGCAAAACGTTTCCGTTTAATATCTTATATAACACTTATTCCCTCAAACACATTTATATACCACATGGATAGAAGCATCAGAGAGACACAAACAGAGAATGAATGAGAGAAAGACAGACAGACTATCACAGAGATTTGGATGTGAGCTCATTTGACTGAGAATAATCCCACACACAAACACGCACCAGCTTTAGTCTCATGTGTCATATGTGTAAGACATGTGCTGCGTCCCAATCCGCATAATATCCGTCCTAAATAGTATTCGAAAGTAGAATTAGTATGTCCCAAATCGTAGTATGTTGAAGAGAGTATTCCAAAGATTCGCGGATGGTCGACTACTTCCGGTAGAAATGGGAAGTGCAGAACGATGGACACTAACGGCTAATATTACCCACAACACACGGCGAGAGGGCGGAGCTTAGTGATGCTACACTGCATTAATAAAATTAAATAGCAGATGCTTCACTGAATTAACAAATGTAAGTATACAGTAAACATAAGATAAGAAATAATGAATGAATAAATACTTAAATGCAAAGAAGAGCTGTATTTTGATGTGTGTGATGGTTAATGATCCAGTGTCGTCTAGGCAACAACGGCCACTTCCGTTTAGCGTTAGTATGTCCCAGTGCGTGCGTACTGTCTTGCTATGAGCTATAATGTATATAGTTTCCATAACAAAAACAGTACATACTTTTAGTGCATAGTATAAGAAGACGAATTGGGACGCAGCATTGCTCTGGGGCCGGATTCACCAAACTGTTCTTAAAACAAAATATAAGATTGTTCTAAAGATAAATTATAGTAATGTTCCTTCTTAAAAAATTCTCAAATATTTTCTTGAGAACATCATAAGAATAAATGACATATGCTTTGTAAATCAATCTTGAGAAGAAAATGTAAGAACTGCCTTAAGAAGTTTTTTCGGGTATACAAAACATTCTGAACTTTATTCTTAAATCACAGAATTTTCTTCTTAAGAATGTTTTGTGAATCCGCCCCCTGGTTACACTGCATGTTATTTTCACTGCTGTAGTGTAAAGCTGCACACGGCGGTCAGATCTGCGCAGTCGTCTGCACCGCTGCTTCTGTTTCTATAGTTGCCGCATCTCGCCATCAAACTCGCCCTGACATTTACAGCTAATGAGCATCTCATGTCTGCACATGTAAAACATGCTAACATACCGCTGCAGTGTGTGTTTGTGACTGCAGTATAAATCCACTTCCCATAATTCCCTACAGATCACAGAAGAGGCTCTGTCATCTATATGTCAGTCTATAGCTGTTCCAAACGCACGCACGCACACACACACGCACGCACACTCACCTGTCCAAATATCTCAGGTAAGCCCAACACCTGTCCAATAAAAACACCCAGACAAATGAAGATGGAGTGAAACTGACCAATGAAACCACGAACCTGCCGTGGAGAAATCTCACCTAGATACATCGGCAACACACTCAGAGACACACCTGACACACACACACACACACACACACGCACGCACGCACGCACGCACGCACACACACACACACCCACACAGAGAGATCGTTACTATCATCATTTACATACATCATGATGTGTTTAAAACAGGGTTTCATTTATATTTGATATAAAAATGAGTTTTAAAGTTTAAAACAGTGTGTGTGTGCATGTAAAGGATCTGCGACAAATTCTATTTGTTGTCTCTTTATTATGATACTTGTGGGTTTGTTTGATATACTTTAGATTTACTTTAAATTAGAGATCCAAGAATATGGCCATAAACGAGCCAATCAGAACTGACCTGAGTCCATGCCAATGATGAAGCGACCAATAATGAGCATCTCAAAAGAGCCGGCCGTTTCCCCAAGACCCAACAGGAGAGCAGCGATCAGCGCGAGAACATTATTGGCCAAGAGTGTTCCTTTCCTACACACACACAGAGATGTGATTATACTGCATGTGTTTATCAATGACTGCATCAATGTTTTCTAAAAGAAAAAAAAACATGAATATACAACATAGTTTTCCATCATTTGTTCTGTATTTTACACTCGTACTCCCACTGACTGTGACGTCTGCGAGTCTAAAACTATGTGACTGATGTCTGATCCTCTCTGTTGGGGTCGGACTGCTGATGAATTCTAATGGAACAGGTGTCACCATAGCAACAGTGCTCTGCCATCCCTGTCCAAACTTTAGTAAGACAAAATCCTGGCGGCTCTAAAGTCACCCACATCTGGCTTTCAGCCATGGAGCTACATTAAAATCATATCATATAGGGCCTTACATCTGTAGATACCAAAAGTTGATTCAGAACCAATACCTAAAAGATTTTTAAGATGTCTAATGTACATCTCGACTCAACAAAAAGTGCTCGTCATTGGAATGTAATGCAACAAGGATGGCTAAAGTCAACAGATTCTTGAAGAATCTTGAGATTGAAATCTGTGTAAACATAAAAAGATGATGGCGAGATCGTTATAACGTCAGTTTTATACCCCCTGTAATTTTAGCTGAGAAAGCCAAACCGGATCATTTCTGCCAGTTTGGAGGAGGACAGAACATGTGATTGTTTTTATTCTTCCTAACTCGGTCCGGTCAACCACATCTCTCACAACATTCAAAAACTACTTCAAACCATCTCTTCTGTCAACACTTGACAGACAAATGAGAAAAACAACTGAGCCTCTCTCTTTCTCTCAACAGGTATTGGTCTGGCTTTTGTTGAAACCAGTAACTTTGTATCGGCACCTATTGTGTTATTGCTCCTGTATGACATATCGCTTATTGCTCCCCGAACTCTCTGTAAGTCGCTCTTGATAAAAGCGTCTGCTAAATGACTCAATATTTACATATATGCATTTGGCAGATGCTTCAGTGATTTCCAGTGCATTCAGTCCAAACATGTCTTCATCAGAATCCAACCCACATCGTGTGTTGCTAGCGCAGGAACATGGGGTCTGTATGAATCAGACTGATCTCCACACACACCCCGACAGAATCTGGATCAGACTGGATTACAAACAGACTGAAAACATTCCTCAGAGGTCGAGTCTCATGCAATTAATGCTGCTGAACACACAACACAAACCTCTCGGAGCATTCACCTCCATTACTTTCCATGCCTCCTTCAGCTGAGCCGTCAAATCCCTTTGTTTCAGCTTCTTCCACTTCCGAAATTTGAAATTCGCGATGCGGAGAAAAATGTGATTGTGCCAATATATACATTATTTCAGAACAAACCTAACATTTTATTCAATCTAAATGTTTTTGAAATGGATGACTTGGACTGAACGATGAAGAAAAATCAGCCAAAAAGAGGTCCGAATAGATTTTCAAAAAGCATCTTAGGGCGAGACCTCATGAAACTGCTAAATAAAGACAAGAGAACATTTCTCTGAATATTCTCCGTTGGGCGCTCCAGCTGGTGTCCGGCTCTGACAGCGTCTGTGTTCTTAAGTTAAAGGTGTTTCTCTCAGAGGAGATGTGTTTGATTTGAGTGCTGCTCAATCTGTCACTCACTTCACAGTGAACCACAACTAACCAGAGCACTTCAAAAGACCACAGACACACAGACAGAGAAAAGAACAGAAACTGTGTGTGTGGTGTGTGACGGCACCTCTCTCGGCCCGAGCCTCATCTCGTCGTTCCATCAGCAGGAATCTTGGACTCTCGGGCAGAAACGGCAGAACACACAACTGCAGCATCGCTGGAACAGCGAGGAACCCAAACAGAAAGTTCCATCTGCTTTCCTGCAACACAACAAATATCACAGAACAAACACACACACACACACACACACGCACACACACACACACTGTTGTTAATGTGACTGCATGATGAGTCACAGGTAAAGTGTGACGGGTCATCTTCATCTGAAACTCTCAGAGAGCATTAAATCACACATTGACATGTTCAGATGTGGATCAGGACCCGTGCGTCTGGGCTGCAGCTCACAGCATCACCTGCATCACCTTCACCTGCATGAGGAGTGATGTCACAGCCTCAGGCATCACATCATCTTCAGATCAGACACAGACTGACGGGTTCAGATCAGGGACAATCTCTCTCTGTCCTGTATCGTGTCTTTTCACAGAGGAGATTGTGTGGACGACAACATCAGACACCGGCCTGGTGCCCATCAGATGACCCTCGTTTATTATAAAATATCTATTCAATAATACAATTTCCCTGTTTTAATGATTTCTACATTTATTTGACGGTTTGTTTTCTCAATCTGAAAACAGACTGTTAGTGTAAATGGACAGATTTGTCAAGCCCTTTGAAGCAGCACTGAAACTGTCATTTTGACCTTTAACCATTTGGAGTCCATTGAAGTCCACTATATGGAGAAAAATCCTGGAATGTTTTCATCAAAAACCTTCATTTCTTTTTGACTAAAGAAACAAATACATAAACATCTTGGATGACATGGGGGTGAGTAAATGATCATGAAAATTTATTTTGAAAGTGAACTACTCCTTTAATCATCAAAAGAACCGACACCAGCCCGCTGAGAGTGAAATACACATGTGTGTGTGTGTGTGTGTGTGTTTGTGTGAGTGTGTGTGTTTGTGTGAGTGTGTGTGTTTGTGTGAGTGTGTGTGTGTGTTTGTGTGAGTGAGTGTGTGTGTGTGTGTGGTATATTGGGAAGAGATTTTTAAGTGTTTTGGGTAAATGTCCAGAAAAGGTCACATTACAGCATTAAGAATGAGATTTTTTGCACTACAGTAATGACAATTTGCTTCTCTGTCATGACAATAATGTCACAATGCAAAACGTTTCCGTTTAATATCTTATATAACACTTATTCCCTCAAACACATTTATATACCACATGGATAGAAGCATCAGAGAGACACAAACAGAGAATGAATGAGAGAAAGACAGACAGACTATCACAGAGATTTGGATGTGAGCTCATTTGACTGAGAATAATCCCACACACAAACACGCACCAGCTTTAGTCTCATGTGTCATATGTGTAAGACATGTGCTGCGTCCCAATCCGCATAATATCTGTCCTAAATAGTATTCGAAAGTAGAATTAGTATGTCCCAAATCGTAGTATGTTGAAGAGAGTATTCCAAAGATTCGCGGATGGTCGACTACTTCCGGTAGAAATGGGAAGTGCAGAACGATGGACACTAACGGCTAATATTACCCACAACACACGGCGAGAGGGCGGAGCTTAGTGATGCTACACTGCATTAATAAAATTAAATAGCAGATGCTTCACTGAATTAACAAATGTAAGTATACAGTAAACATAAGATAAGAAATAATGAATGAATAAATACTTAAATGCAAAGAAGAGCTGTATTTTGATGTGTGTGATGGTTAATGATCCAGTGTCGTCTAGGCAACAACGGCCACTTCCGTTTAGCGTTAGTATGTCCCAGTGCGTGCGTACTGTCTTGCTATGAGCTATAATGTATATAGTTTCCATAACAAAAACAGTACATACTTTTAGTGCATAGTATAAGAAGACGAATTGGGACGCAGCATTGCTCTGGGGCCGGATTCACCAAACTGTTCTTAAAACAAAATATAAGATTGTTCTAAAGATAAATTATAGTAATGTTCCTTCTTAAGAAATTCTCAAATATTTTCTTGAGAACATCATAAGAATAAATGACATATGCTTTGTAAATCAATCTTGAGAAGAAAATGTAAGAACTGCCTTAAGAAGTTTTTTCGGGTATACAAAACATTCTGAACTTTATTCTTAAATCACAGAATTTTCTTCTTAAGAATGTTTTGTGAATCCGCCCCCTGGTTACACTGCATGTTATTTTCACTGCTGTAGTGTAAAGCTGCACACGGCGGTCAGATCTGCGCAGTCGTCTGCACCGCTGCTTCTGTTTCTATAGTTGCCGCATCTCGCCATCAAACTCGCCCTGACATTTACAGCTAATGAGCATCTCATGTCTGCACATGTAAAACATGCTAACATACCGCTGCAGTGTGTGTTTGTGACTGCAGTATAAATCCACTTCCCATAATTCCCTACAGATCACAGAAGAGGCTCTGTCATCTATATGTCAGTCTATAGCTGTTCCAAACGCACGCACGCACACACACACGCACGCACACTCACCTGTCCAAATATCTCAGGTAAGCCCAACACCTGTCCAATAAAAACACCCAGACAAATGAAGATGGAGTGAAACTGACCAATGAAACCACGAACCTGCCGTGGAGAAATCTCACCTAGATACATCGGCAACACACTCAGAGACACACCTGACACACACACACACACACACACACGCACGCACGCACGCACGCACGCACACACACACACACCCACACAGAGAGATCGTTACTATCATCATTTACATACATCATGATGTGTTTAAAACAGGGTTTCATTTATATTTGATATAAAAATGAGTTTTAAAGTTTAAAACAGTGTGTGTGTGCATGTAAAGGATCTGCGACAAATTCTATTTGTTGTCTCTTTATTATGATACTTGTGGGTTTGTTTGATATACTTTAGATTTACTTTAAATTAGAGATCCAAGAATATGGCCATAAACGAGCCAATCAGAACTGACCTGAGTCCATGCCAATGATGAAGCGACCAATAATGAGCATCTCAAAAGAGCCGGCCGTTTCCCCAAGACCCAACAGGAGAGCAGCGATCAGCGCGAGAACATTATTGGCCAAGAGTGTTCCTTTCCTACACACACACAGAGATGTGATTATACTGCATGTGTTTATCAATGACTGCATCAATGTTTTCTAAAAGAAAAAAAAACATGAATATACAACATAGTTTTCCATCATTTGTTCTGTATTTTACACTCGTACTCCCACTGACTGTGACGTCTGCGAGTCTAAAACTATGTGACTGATGTCTGATCCTCTCTGTTGGGGTCGGACTGCTGATGAATTCTAATGGAACAGGTGTCACCATAGCAACAGTGCTCTGCCATCCCTGTCCAAACTTTAGTAAGACAAAATCCTGGCGGCTCTAAAGTCACCCACATCTGGCTTTCAGCCATGGAGCTACATTAAAATCATATCATATAGGGCCTTACATCTGTAGATACCAAAAGTTGATTCAGAACCAATACCTAAAAGATTTTTAAGATGTCTAATGTACATCTCGACTCAACAAAAAGTGCTCGTCATTGGAATGTAATGCAACAAGGATGGCTAAAGTCAACAGATTCTTGAAGAATCTTGAGATTGAAATCTGTGTAAACATAAAAAGATGATGGCGAGATCGTTATAACGTCAGTTTTATACCCCCTGTAATTTTAGCTGAGAAAGCCAAACCGGATCATTTCTGCCAGTTTGGAGGAGGACAGAACATGTGATTGTTTTTATTCTTCCTAACTCGGTCCGGTCAACCACATCTCTCACAACATTCAAAAACTACTTCAAACCATCTCTTCTGTCAACACTTGACAGACAAATGAGAAAAACAACTTATCCTCTCTCTTTCTCTCAACAGGTATTGGTCTGTCTTTTGTTGAAACCAGTAACTTTGTATTGGCACCTATTGTGTTATTGCTCCTGTATGACATATCGCTTATTGCTCCCCGAACTCTCTGTAAGTCGCTCTTGATAAAAGCGTCTGCTAAATGACTCAATATTTACATATATGCATTTGGCAGATGCTTCAGTGATTTCCAGTGCATTCAGTCCAAACATGTCTTCATCAGAATCCAACCCACATCGTGTGTTGCTAGCGCAGGAACATGGGGTCTGTATGAATCAGACTGATCTCCACACACACCCCGACAGAATCTGGATCAGACTGGATTACAAACAGACTGAAAACATTCCTCAGAGGTCGAGTCTCATGCAATTAATGCTGCTGAACACACAACACAAACCTCTCGGAGCATTCACCTCCATTACTTTCCATGAGCAGGAAACACCGGTCAGATCATCTTCAGTTCTCACGGCAGTGATGCCGAGACATTCTGCTCTGGGATCAGTCTCCTGATTTGTGAATAATTGGGTGATTCTCACTAAATCCAGATGCCAAACATGATTTTCTTAAAAACCCTTGTACTGTATCAACAAATTCCCTTTATATTCATTTAAAACAAGATGTGACATGTTTGAAGGCATTACTTTCTAAACTTTTACTGACCGTTTAACACAATTTTGATTTTTTTTACAATTTTTTTTTAAAAATTCTCATTACCGTAACCATTTAAAACGGTCAATCTCATAGCATGTTTTGCTAAAAACAAGCGAATGCCATGATGCCTAAGCAAGTTTTTATTAATCATACATAATAAGACATTAATGAATTATATTTTAATAGAATATTATACATGTAAAATTCTTTAAATGTGGAAAACTACCTGTGTCGGTCATGAAAGGAAACGATGTAGCACAGCGTGACAAGAGAATATTAAGTTCCCTTTCTGTCGGTCTCTCGACGTTGTGTCGAACCGACAGAATGGGGTTTGTCTTGAGAACCTATCATCTTCTGAGTATTTAGAAAAGGCCAATGAAAATTGGCGAATGAAATTTGCATGCCGGGCTCCTCCCCGGATGTCCGGGTATAAGAGGGAAGCCGGCGTGCTCATTCATTCACCTTTTGTTCTTCAGAGCCTACGCATCTGATGAGCTTCTCTACGATCTTGGTGATCATTCTTTCTGCTGGAATCTACGACGTGGACAGCGGACGGTCCCTTCCTGCAGTGACTCTCCCCTGGGCGTCTCGGCAGTTCCGGAGGTGTTCGAGCAAATTTCCTTTTCTAAAAGAGCAAATTTCTCCAGCGTGGCTTGTCCCGCTGTCTCATGGGTGCAACACACTCATCGAGGAGGGGGACGGACACAATGCCTGCTTCCAGTACGCTGGGGCAGACGTTGTGGATACGTCCTGCCCGCACTGCGGGCGGTGACGATTCAGACGTTGCGTCACAGGTGGCTGTGTTCCCACGGGACTCAGCCACCACCTCGTTTGCTCCCCGTTCCGTGGCGGCAGGACTACGGCCCTGCCGTCCGCTACTGGCAAGCAGCGAGGGTGAATGAGGATTACTGTGAGCGATAATCCGCCAGCCACGGCTCACGGACCGTTCACACCTCGTTTCGCTCGTCTGACCGTTCCCCAGGAAAAGACGGTCCCACCGTCTTATTCCTCAATCACGTATTCGGACACGATGCGTGATGATGAGATGTCTCTTGCAGCATCGGGGGGTGACGTACTGCCATCCGACTCCGACGATTCTCGGGCTCCCTCCCTCGGGGGGTCGAGCCCAGGAAAAGCGGAGTCGAGATGTCAGCCATGCTTTCCCGGGCCGCCGTGAGTGTTGGGTTGCAGTGCCCGCACTGCCTCTCCCGGCGCTCGCGGCTGGCTACATGGCGCCTCGGGTTTGAGCGCGGCTCCAAGCCGCGCCCGCCCCCAGTGCCGTGTTTACCGGAAGTGCATGAGGAACTTGTGCAAGACCTGGAACGCCCCTTCCGGCACGTTTCACGTCAAACAAAGTTCCTGTCACCCTCTCTTCCCTCGAGGTTGAGACAGCTGGAGGATACTCGGTGTCCCCCAGGTGGAGTATGCCGCCGCGGTGCACTCGTGCCCGTAGGCGGCGGCCACCTGGGGGGGGGCTCGACCTAGACTCCCGTCCAAAGCATGTGGTGTCTCGGCATCTCTGGTGTCGAGAGCTTACATTGCGGCGGACCAAGCTGCCTCCTCTCTCCACGCTATGGCTACTGCCAGGCCAGGGCGTTGAGAGAGCTCCACGAGGGTAAGACCGACCCAGCGCTTATGCAGGAACTCCGCAGCCGCCACCGACCTCGCTCTACGGGCGACCAAGGTGACCACGCGGGCCCTGGGTCAGACGATGTCCACACTTGTGGTCCATGAGAAACTCCTCTGGCCGATCCTTGCGCAGATGAGTAACGCCGAGAAGGTCCGCTTTCTCGAGCACCCGTCTCGCAAGGGGGGGCTGGTTGGTGTTACTGTCGAGCCGCAGCGGCCCGCTCACCCCCCGCCCGTCGGGGGCGGGCGCGAGACCCGCATGCGGCCTCCCCCGGAGGGTTCTCGACAGTAAAGAAGCAGTCCTCCGTGCCGCGACTCGGCCGCCTCGGCCGTCGAGTCCCGTGCACTGTCTGCTTCCCGGCAGCCCTGGTCCTCTTCGACAGCCCTCCAGCTCTGGCGCTCCCCACTCAGGCGGCCCCCCCTGGAGGACGACAGCGAAGAGGAGACCATCGCCCCATCAGCAGCCGCGGCGAAGCGGCCCTCATGGGAAGACCTCAGGGGGATCGAGGCTACCATTGGGCCCGACCCCAGCCACATCGCTGGGAAGTCGGATAGGGACGGATCCTGCCCCGTCTCTCCAACTGTTGGCCCCCTCCAGGGGGCTAGCGCCCACTTACTCTCTAGGGAGAGTTTCCTCTCTCTCTGGGTTATCACAGCCGCTCCCACCCTCTGCACGACGGTGAAAGGGCAAACTCGACGTTGCGTTATGGCGAAGCGCAATGTCGAGTATAAACACCAGCCCTCAGCACTCTCAGTCAGACAGTGCGTTGAGCTGCGCAGTCGCCAGGCAGGAAAAACAGCAGAGCCGATCTCCTCCCCGAGGGACCTCCCCCGGCAAGGAATCCGTACTGCTAGCCATCGAACCACCCCCCAGGGGGACGATGAAAAAGATTGTAGCTTTAGTCCCTGTCTCATTTCTGGGAGCCTGTCCGGCTTCCCAGACTGTCAGGCTGGCTAGGGGAGACGATCCGTCTCGGCTACGCGATACAGTCGCCTCACGCCCGCCAAGTTCAGCATCCGATATACCTCAGTCAGAGGCTAGGATGTTCCCGTACTTCGGGCCGAGGCCGCCACCCTTCTGGTGAAGGGAGTGATCGAGCCCGTCTCACCAGCCGAGATGTTCAGCAGGTTTTACAGCCTGTACTTCATTGTCCCCAAGAAAGGCGGGGGGTTGCGCCCTATCTTGGGTCTGTGTGTTCTGAACAGGCACCTACACAGTAGCTGCCTTTCAGGTTGATCACGCAGAAGCGCATCCTGACGTCCGTCAGGTGTCAGGACTGGTTCATGGCAATCGACCTGAAGGAAGCGTACTTCATGTCTCGATCCTCCCTCGACATCGGCCGTTCCGACGGTTCGTGTTCGAGGGACGGGCATATCAGTACAGGGTCCTCCCCTTCGGTCTGTCCCTGTCTCCACGAGTCTTTACGAAGGTCGTGGAAGCCGCCCTCCTTCCCCTTAGGGAAGGAGGTGTGCGGGTACTAAACTATCTCGACGACTGGCTCAGCTTGGCGACACTCTCGAGATCTGTTGTGTACACACAGGGACCTGGTGCTCCGGCACCTAGATCGGTTGGGGCTACAGGTCAACTGAGAAAGCAAGCTCTCCCCGGTGCAGAGCTCCTCTTTCTCGGTATGGTAACTCGACTCTGTCCTCATGAGCGGCCCCGCTCACCCCCCCGTGGGGGCGCGAGACCCGCGACGAGGAAGCCCGCTCCCTCGACGAGCCTCCCGAGGCAGTGCGACTGACTACAGAGTGCCCTGAAGCTTTCAGACAGTCAGCGGTCCCCCTGAAACAATTTCAGAGGCTCCTGGGATACATGGCATCCTCGGCGGGGGTGGTCCCCCTCGGGTCGATGCACATATGACCGCTCCAACACTGGCTACAGAGTCAAGTTCCTTGGAGAGCGTGGCACACCGGCAGCAGGCGTATGGTCACACGCTTTCTGCCGACACACCCTAATCCCCTGGTCTCCATGACCTTCTTAGGGTTGGGGTGCCGTGTGCAAACGGGCAAGCAGTGTCGGGGCGGTGGACGGGCCCCCGCCTGCGTTGACATTTCAACTGCCTAGAGTTGTTGGTTGTGCTACTTGCATTGAGGAGGCTACTACCTCTCGTGCAGGGCAGGCACGTGCTGGTCCGGTCGGACAGCACAGCTGCTGTTGCGTATATCATTGGATTCGCTCACGGCAGCTAAACATGACTCGCCCGGCGCCTCCTCCTCTGGAGTCAGCAGGTGATCAGTTCCCTGCGAGCGAGTTCCCTGCGAGCTGCTCTGCCCTGCCTAGGGGGCTGGGCAGAGCAGCCCTGCCCCCTTAGGCCGGGGAACAGTTGAGTTATCTCCCACATAGCTCTAACCGGACCTAGTGCTCCAGACGTGGTAACCCCCCCTCCGTGGGCTGTTCCGTCTGATGTATCCTCATGAATGGTTCCCACCTTGGCAACCCATGACCTCCCCAGGTGGACTCCCACCTTGCGGTTAACTCCTGCAGTCCGCACATTCTTCCCATGAGTTCTCCCCTGATGGTGAGACCATGTGGTGTCTCCACTAATTCCTCCCTACGGTAGGTAGTGGCCTCTGCAGCGTTTTTCCCCCAGGGGGGAATAATGCTTACCCAGTGGCCCGTACGGTGCCGGGCGGCTTCTCGCCATTTAGAGAACTAGGCCTCCGCCCGTGACGGCCGGTGACAGGGGCTTCCCAACTTTGTGTAAAGCTCTGGGTCCCCCTTCCTCTCCACTGGAGGGTCATAATTTCGCGTTAGCGTGTTCGTCTGACTCGCCCAGGCCAGTCAACGTCGCTCCGCAGAGATTGTGACGCGGCTCAGTGCTGTGGCGTTTTCCATAGGAACCCCATTTGTCCCTCATGCCACAACACTGGCCGCCCACCCCAGCGGTCGGGGGAGGATGCTTTAGGCTCCTCAGACCAAAGGTGAATGAATGAGCACGCCGGCTTCCCTCTTATACCCGGACATCCGGGGAGGAGTCCGGCATGCAAATTTAATTCGCCAATTTTCATTGGCCTTTTCTAAATACTCAGAAGATGATAGGTTCTCAAGACAAACCCCATTCTGTCGGTTCGACACAACGTCTCGTTCCCTCCATCAGGGAACCGAGGTTACATCCGTAACCAAGATGTTTTTAAATAGAAAATATAAAGTCATTTGTTAGCCATTTAAAAGGTACTAGATGGTGTTTTTCTTCACATAAAATCAAACTTAATGTAAATATCTTTGTGTGTGTTTAAACAGTCTTTAGAAACATTATGGAGGATGAGAATGTCAGTCCCGGACACTTCTTTCCAATTGTTTTTTCACAATATTTGAATTGTATTCCGTTTAAAATTCCATTAAAAATACATAAATAATTCATTCCTATGTCAAAATGATGTTTTTGTCAAGTTATATTTATTACGATCATTTGTGTGTTACTGAATTGTATATTTTAGCATTCAAATCTTTACTGCCATGATGTTTCAGTGGTTTGGTGAGAATCACCC